>NW_007730453.1:21261-80085 GCF_000696425.1 Galeopterus variegatus | reverse complement strand
GGGGGTGCGGGCACAACACTGAGGGTCGCGATCCCATTACCAGTCCCGGTCTGGTACGGGCGCGACACTGAGGGTTGTGATCCGTTGCCGGACACAAAAAAAGACAAAAAGAAAAAAAAAAAAAAAAAGAATTGAGCCTAGATCTCTAAATAGAGAGCCAGAATCAACTTAAAAAATTTTTTAATATATGAAAATGTACTTAAAAATTATGTAAAGTACATACTTATATAATTAATTTAATAATACTGGTAAAGTATTATGTTGTAGATTAGCTATAGCTAGGTAACTTTATTCTTAATATTAAAATGAATAATGTTTTCCTCTATTACGTAAATCTATAAATCTTCTCTCTTCCCAATCATCTTGAATTCAGATCTATTAGCTATCTCAACTCCTATTACTCACTCTCTCATATGCTATGATCCACCCATTGAAAGTGTACAATTTGATGATTTTTAGTATGTTCACAGAGTTGTAGAACCACCACCACAATCAATTTTAGACCATTTCATCACCACAAAAAGAAATCTGTACCCATTTGAAATCATTCCCCATTTCCTCCCAAGGGCCCCAGCCCTAGACAACAACTGCTCCACTTTCTGTCTCTTCATTTGCTTTTTAAAGCATGCAGAGATAAACAGACCTGTTTTAAAATATCTCCCAGGTGACCTGTGGAAGATATATTGGACTGAACGTGACTAGAAGCTGGGAGATTAGTTAAAAGACTTGCTGTAACTGGGAGAGAGATGAGACCTTGAACCAATGCACTGGCAGTGGGGATGGAGACGAGGGGGTAGTGGAGGGAGAATAAAAGTGTGAATCCAAACTCTTACGTTCTTATTTGAGAGGGAGGCTGGCTGGCTGGTGTTGCAACTAATCTGGAACAGGATACAGAAGTAATGATAGTTTGGTGGGTAGGAAGTGTGTTACATTCTGGGACATGTTGAATTTTGGTTGTTCCCCAAATCAACAGATGGAGAGAAATGGAGTTTCAGATGGAGAGAGATGGATTTCAGGAGTGGGGTTGGGATTGAAAGTAAAGACCTGTGAATCTTTAGGATATAACTGAAGTCATTGGAGTAGATGAGATTGCCTACGAAGAGAGTGTAGACAGAGAGTGTAGACAGGGAGTGCCAACATTTCAGGGGCAGGCAGAAGAACAGAGCCTTGCAAAGGAGTCTGAGAGATGGAAATCATGGAAGTGATATCACAGAAATCAAGGGATGAAAGTTTCAAATAAAAGGGAGAAATGAAGTTAAATGCTGTAGAAAGTTCAGGTAAAATGAGGATTGATTTCTTACTACAAGTGTCCATTGGATTTAACAGGGTTTGGTGACTTTTCGTGGCTACAATTTCAAAGGCATGGTGGTGGTGAAAGTCAGATTGCAAGAGGACTGAAGACTGACGGGGTAGTGAAGTCAAGAGACTCTTTGAAGAAGTTTGACTGGAAGGGAAGAAGGGAAGACAGCAGATACAGGGTTATAGGAGAGAGGGATGAATGTACGGATGGATGAATATATTATAAGCAATGATTTCAACCCTATTGGAGTCAATGTACCCTTTTTATAACAACATTTTCTATTCCCTATACCATACTAAAATGAAATACATAGATAACTTATACACGATTTTTAAAAAAAATTGATTTACTGCTCTTCCTATAATATAGAGGAGGAACAGAAGAAATTTATAGTAAAATCTCTCAGGCACAACAAATCCAGCTGATATATATGTAGAATTACCATGAACACAGTAGCTACAAATATGAATAGACATTGGTGGACTGTATTAGTGTCTTAAAACCTTGATCTGTGTGGCCTTCAGTGATACGATTTTCTAAAATGGGGAACCAAGTCTTGGTTCAGTCTGAATAAAATAAAATAAAGTGTTTCTCTGGCTTACATGGTAGTTGCATTTCTGAAAATATTCAATGTATTTTAAAACAGTGCAAAAAAACCACTTGTGTTTATGTGTAAAAAGGAGTTTGGGGGCCGGCCCGGTGGCGCACTGCTACAGTGCGCCGCTTGGGAAGCGCGGCAGTGCTCCCGCCGAGGGTTCGGATCCCACATACAGACCGGTTCCCGCTCACTGGCTGAGCGAGGTGCAGGGAGCAACACCGAGGGTTGCGATCCCGTTGCCGGTCATGAAAAAAGACAAAAAGGAAAAAAAAAAAAAGGAGTTTGGTTGTAGGCTTAAATAATTATAATCAGGTTTTTCACTTAAGTGACTATCTGATTGAAAGTTAAATGGAAGGCAGGATACTTCTTCCTTCTGCTGGACTGTCTCAGTCAGTGCAAGAGTCATGTGTTCCTAGACCCAGCACACTAAATGCCAGTAATAACCTTCAATAACCACGGCTTCCCCTAAAATGTCCAAAATTTACTCTTCCCTTTGGAAATGCCTGGACATGCCAGGCCAGTAGAGAAGGAGAGGCTGAAAAAAGACATGATAGATTATTGCCCCTGGTAAAATGGAAGGGGATAACATTTACATTAGAAGTAGAAAGCTTAGAATTTAAGAGGAGAAGCACACATATTCATGTCTTGGTGGATGTCATGTTTTTCACCAATGAGTGATAACCCTGCTTTAAGGATTTTGTGGTATGCTGGTAAATTATTTCTCTTTTTAATGCCCTGAGTACCCTCTATCCTGACTTGGGATTTCTATCCTTCCTTTTGAACCCTCAGTAAGTAGACTCACTTCTTGTAAATAAGGTCTAAACCTTAAGCTCTATGAAAGATCACTTTTTGAAAAGAAAACACTGTTTTTATTATTATAGGCCAAAAATGTTAAGAATTTCAGAGAAGGAATATTAATTTTGCATTGTGGCTGTACAAATTACCGCAAATTTAGTGGCTTAAAACAATGTAGACTTATTATCCTAAGGTTCTGGAGGCCAAAAGTGCAGAAAAGATCTCACTGGGTCAAAATCAAAGTGTTAGCAGGGCTGTGTTTTGTTCTGGAGGTTCTAGAGAATCTGTTCTTGTCCTTATTCTGGCTCTTAGAGGTTGCCTGCTCACAGCCCCTTCCTCTATTTTCAAAGCCAGTGGGGTAGCATCTTCAAATCTCTTTTTGATTCTTTTGTACTCTAAAGTAGTCTTGTGATCACATTGGGCCGCTGTGTTTTGTTCTGGAGGTTCTAGAGAATCTGTTCTTGTCCTTATTCTGGCTCTTAGAGGATGCCTGCTCACAGCCCCTTCCTCTATTTTCAAAGCCAGTGGGGTAGCATCTTCAAATCTCTTTTTGATTCTTTTGTACTCTTAAGTAGTCTTGTGATCACATTGGGCACATCTGGATAATCCAAGTTAATCTCTCCACATCAAGATCCTTAATTTAATCACAAAGTCCCTTTTGCCATGTAAGGTGACATATTCACAGATTCTGGGAATTATGACACGAACATTTTTGGAGAGCGATTATTCTATCTACCACAAAAGAGTAGAGCAAGGAGTACTAGGTTGAAATAAGGACACTTTAAAACATTTCATCCTCTTACAGTTTTTTTCTACTTGCATTTTAACTGCTCTTACTTTTAAATTTAAAAGTCAAACTAAGAATTCTGTATCTGCTTATTTTAGACAGTGTGATTTCTATTCACAATTTCCAACAAGTTTAAAATAGCACCCTAAATGTAGAGTGGAGATTAGCAAAAATATTAACGATGGGGAGAGAGAGGTTGGAGCAAACATTTCTGTATCCAAAATATAGTCATAAGCCTGAGATTTGTTTTCAGACTGAATACATAAAACATGGCTTCATCACTTCTACTAAAGCACTTTTTTCTTTTTAGCAGTATTAATGTTGGGGCAAGCTTTACATATTACACCAGTGCTATTTCCTTCTAGGATTTTCAACTACTTTTGGAATTTAGCATCAACTCATTTTTTAAAATTAAAAAAATTAACATATGAATTCATGCTTTAAAAAAAATCAAATAATACAAAATTACATAGGATAAAAAGTTCAGGCCTGCACTACCCCCATCCCATTCCTTTGTCCATAGTAAAACAATGTTAACAGTTTGCATATTCCATAGACCATTTTCTAGAATAAGACACCCACATACACTGAATTTTTATTTACATAAATGGCATCATACAAATCATACAGTGGTGTTACTATAGCATTGCATTACACCATATTATCTCTGCACTACATGTACAGTTGTTGCCTTCCCACTCCTTATCCTTGGGGGATATGTTCCAATGCCCCCAGTGGATACCTGGAACTTCAGATAGTATTGAACCTTATACTGTAGTATGATTTTCTTATACAATACACTATAGTTGAGTGCCCATAGATATTAAGGTAGTAGAGTGATTGAGAGCTTTGTGAGCTTGGGTTCTAATTCCAGTCTTGGTTCTGCTACTGCATACCCTTGGATAAGTTAACCTTTTGGTGCCCAATTTTCCTGATTTATAAAGTGAATGAAAGTAATAGTATTTACCTTATAGGATTGTTATGATTGCACAAGTTGTGAATATTACTTAAGACAAATTCATGAGAAGCACCTAGAAGACCCTAGCTGTGTAATAGCTACTTAATGCATCTCCTCAATTTTATAATATTTTACTGGACATATTTATTCTTTCATGCTGATGAACCATTTAAACTAGTCTCAAAATGTGAATGCTTCCAGTTGGGGTTCTAATGAAATGCATCCTGGAATAAGCACTCAAGCACATCTTTTTTGCTTCTATTGAATTAGTTTCTTAAGAGAAAATCTCTGTCAAAGGCTCTGCTCGTATTTATGGCTTTTGCTCAATATTGCTTTCCAATAGGATTATGCCAGTTTTCAATACCATTCTCAAGGAATTATTCAAACTTTGATGGCAGGATTTAGAAAAATTATGCTACCTCAATTGTCATAAAATGGTATTTCAAATCTATTTTAATTTGTACTTTTTTTTATCTTTGTGAGCATATTTATTTGTCTTGCTTATTATTTGCCTCTTTTCATTTATTCTACAGATATTGTATTTATTGAGCATCTGAGTATGTCACTATTCTAGCGATTGGGGATCTAGTGGAAAATAAAAAACCAAAAATCCCCTTATGCAAATGGTTGTGTACACAGCTCTATTAAAAGTATAGTCTCTTAGCTACTATGTGAGCAAGGGCTTTTCAAACTAGCATAAACAAATGTTAAGAGTACAGTATTTGGCCATTCATTGTGGGAGGATGGGAAGAAGTAGGTGCAGCCATATGAATGGTGCATCTTCCGAGGGAAGAAATTTACTTAAACAGTTAGAGTAAGAAAGTGAATTAGTAGAGCATTCTTTATTATTTTCATAATAAAATGTGAATACATTTATCATGGAGTAGAAAGAAAACTTTACATGAGTTTTTAAAGATAAAATGGTTTCCAAATAAATTTCCAGCACTTGCCCCCAACACCCGTTTCCTCTTGGTGTTCAGTCCCCAATATCTTGAGGGTAATTTCGATGGAACCACCTCTTGGGTAGATAAAGCATAAATGTGAGGAAGAATGTCCCTTTATATGTTTTCAGTATTTGGTGATTACAAATAAAGCCACAATAAACATCTTCCAAAGTGGCTGAATCATTTGCATTCCTACTAGCAATGTGTAGAAGTTGTATTTGCTCAGCGTTTTCATCTTTACCAGCACTTGTACAGTTTTTTTTTTCTTCATTCTAATAGATGTGTGGTGGTATCTCATAGTGGTTTTAATTTGCATACTCTAATGGTTAATGAAGTGACACATCTTTTCTTGTGCTTGTCATTTGTATATCGTTAGGTGAAGTTATCTGTTCAAATCTTTTGCCTATTTTTTATTACTTCTTTTTTCTCATTATTGAGTTTTGAGAGTTCTTTGTATATTCTGAATAAAACCTCTATGTATGTTTTGCTTAAAAAAGAAAACAAAACCAAGTCTTAGTTTATGATATATTTGAGTGTATATTCAAATACACATTGTGACTGTGAACCACTTTAATTCCACACTTTGTCTTGAGTTTTATATCTGATGTAAATGATTTCACAATGTTATCTTTCTGAATTGTTTCTCTCTATACATGAGGATTTATTTTCCTGTCAAAATCTAAAACACCTGCCTTAAGCTCTAAAAAGGTATTTTGTATAAAATTGACTATAGCCTAATATATAGCAGAAGTTCTGTGGAGTAATGTATGACACAGGAGTAAATAAGAAAACATGGATTCCCAAATGACATTTGGAATCTAAAGAAATTTGGAAACTGACTTCTAAATGTTTTTTTTTTTTTTTAAGTGAACCAGCAACCCAGTAACGAATGATTTGAAAGAAAAGCTGCTTTACCTTTCCAGAATCTATACCTTGAGAAAAAGGAACTATAGAAAGGCAGGTGTGTTTTGACAGTTTTGACAGTAGCACATGCAAGCTCCTCTTAATTCATATTTGCACCTGCATCTCTGATTTGCAAAAGATAATGCGTAAGATTTCAAAATAGCACACTGTCAGTTTGTTACAATATTAAAATGTGGTTCAGTTCTCTATGCAGTAGAGCATGTTACCTTGCAAATTTGGATCCTTAACTGTGTCTAATCGTTACTATTTGAACAGGGCAGTTCGTACTTATTAGACCCGGAATCTCTAGAAACTCCTCCGGCGCAGTTTTCCCTCTCCCTCGTCTCTCTGGCGGGAGGAAGGTCACTTTCTTCTGTTGACTAGAGTATTCATTCATCAGGACGAAATTCCCAGTCCACTTCTGTCCTGCAGTTCTCCAAGACCAGGGCTCCTCCACCGCGCACATCAGTTTTTTCAGTTATTTCCCGTAGAGCCGGGTACGACACTAACGCACCTGGAGGACCAGCCGCGGATATGGATTATTTCCCTTTCCCGTTCCAAGGACGTCTCCGTCTAAAAACTTTTTTCACTTGTCACTCTCTTGTTCATTCTTGAGGAAAACAGGTGATATTCGGCTTCCTGCCAAAGAGTCTTCGCCACTGTCGTGGCTATGATGTCTGGGTAAAAATAGCTTCCATTTTTGCTTAAAAAATAACGGTCGCGCAAATCTTATGGTTAGATTAGTCTCAAGTCGGAAGACGGCGCCTCGTAACTAGTGAGTCGGGATACGCCCAAGGAGCGAAGACCTGTGGCCAAGAGAAGGCTGCAAAGACGTCCCCCGGCTGGGCCGCGGGACCTCCCACCCCTTAGGGTCACCGTCCGCTCACCCCGGGAAGTTTGGAGCTGTGGGACCGGCCCCGTGGCCGATTCCGGACCCGCCCCTCAGTGACCGCAGGAACTCGCTTTCCCAGCAGGCACGGCGCGGACCCCGGCGCCCCGCCTCCCCGCGGTGCGGCTCTCGGCGCGTTCTGGGTCCTGTCATAACTCGGCCCGCGAGCCCCGCCTACGGCCACACCCCCTGGCTCCCTGCTCCTTCCCCGACTCCCGCGAGTTCCAGTCCCGGCTTCCAGCTCCCCGGCCCCGCCCACAGTCGCGCGCGCTCTCCCCGCCCCGCCCTCGCTCCCCCGCGTGCGGCCGCCACAGCCAATGAGGCTCAGGGCCGCGTGCGCAGATTCAAACGGCGGCTCTTGAGGGAGGCTGGGCGCGAGATTCGGCGGTGCGGACAAAACCCTGCTGAAGGCTGCGAGCCCTGCAGACTTGCTCGCAGTGGGGAGAGGGCGGGGGTCCGCGCCCGCGGCGAGGATCCTGAGAGGCGGCGGGAGGGGCCGGCGGAGGTCGGGAGCGCGCCTCCTGAAATGTTGGGGGCATCCCTGATTGGGCCGGGCCGGGGCTAGGAGTTGCGCTGCGGGCCGGGGTCGGGTCGCGGTCCGCCCCTTCGTCTCTCCGTCCTTCCCTGCCGGGGCCGTGCGTTCCTCACTCGGCCGCCTCGGGGAGGGAGCGGGGGAAGCGGCGGGAGGGTCGGGTAGAAGGAGCATTCGCCTGAGGCTGGAGGAGGCTGACCTGCGTCCCCGCCCAGCCCGCGCCTATGTGGTACTAAAAGGATGGCGAAGAGGTCGCGCAGGTGGGTGACATCCTTTCGTCAAGGCCTGTCGGCACCGTCTCGGCTCAGATCCTCTTTCCTTTCCCTTTGGCTCCCCTCCCCGAGACCCTCCCCAGCTGAGGCAGAGGTTTTCCTCTTCGCTGCCCCAGAGCCGCTTCGGCCCCGTTGGCCGGAGCGCAGCCGCGACGTGTGGAGGGCTGGGGACTAGTGTGTTTAAGACGCAGAAAGTAACAAATGCTTAGGTTGCTCCTTTGAGTCGATTCTCCTCACAGCGCACGTCCAGACCCCCAACGTCTCACAGACACTCTTGGAGGGAGGTTTCTTGACAGGTAAGTCTGTGCGCCTTCAGGGGCTTACTGCGCAGATTGAAGTGGTTGTGTCCTGCCTGGATGACTTGAAATTGGTGTTCGGGGGCGGCGGGGGGGGGGGGCTCTCTTTTCTGAATTACCGTAGTACCGGTCAAAATAGGAACTCCGTGACAAATCCTGGGCGGGCACCGCACTGCCAACTTCGCTATCTTGAAAGGTTATGGAAAATCCTCTAAAGAGTAGGTGAGAGGATCTATTTGATGTTTTCAGTAATTACCCAAGTCGTCAGCTTTATGTATATATTTTTAATATCTTCTACTGGGAAGATGTCACACTATTGCTACCGGTAGCTTAATCTTAAAATAAAACAATGTGTTTGATTCACTTGATAGTTTGAGTGTCCATGTTTGGCTCTGACTGTTCCTAAGTGTTGCACAGAGGTAGAGCACATTTATGTGTCTAATTTTTATTTATATTCGCTACAGTAGCTACTCCTAAATTGTGTATAATAATCATTAGTTGACAAAAATCTAGGATGTCTTTTAATTTTCAGTATAATTAAATAAACCTGAAAGGATGTTTAGCAGAATTTCCAAATATTTTTATTTATCTAGATCCACAGTCTCAAAGTTTGAACTAGAGTTGTATTTCCTAAGTTGAAATTTAGTACTGAGAGTTATTCATTGCACATTTCTGTTAAAAAATGGCAATAACTACACATTATATTCTTTGCTTTGTTCATTTATTAAACATCTGCTGTGTGTTATATGCTTCTGCTTAAGTCAGCATAAAATATAATTAAGTCCCTCCCGTTAGCTTATTATTTTGTAGCAATTACGATATAGGACATACCCTTGAGATGGAGCAAATGTACACCTACACACACACACCCCCTCTAGAACAGGGTTTTCAGCCTTGGCACTATTGACATTTTGGATCAGATAATTCTTTGTAGTGGTGGGATGTCAACCAAGTAGATACTTCCCTAGTCATGACAATCAAAAATGTCTCCAGACATTGTCAAATGTATTTTGGGAGGCAAAATCACTTAGGTGAGAACCACTGGTTTAGAACTTCAAGCACCCAATTAATCTCTCAATCTTCAGAAAAGATAGATATTAAAAGTTTCTATAGTTATGACTGCTGAAGTATTGAGTTAGGTCTTTCTCTTGAATTTTTAAATATAAAAAAAATTAAAAAATAACTTTAAGCAAGATGACAAGTGAGTATGTCAACTCAATTATAGAAGTTTGTTTATATTTAATGTGTGGCGTTATTTAAAGATATTGATGTTAGTCTTATTTGGAGCAGTTTCTTGGCTAATTCTGTCATCAGCATTTAGTTAAAGTTATGGTTAGACATGGATGTTTGAATGTCAGAACACTCTCCTCCCCAATTTGTTTTCTGTCCATTTCATAATTGTGTATGTTTCGTAGTAATAGACTAAGAAAGGAGAAGTGATTTAATTATTTTAGTTTGCCTGTATGTAATTTTCTTTTATGGACAATACTGTGAACTTGAGATCTAAACATTAATTGTACTGTTGAATTTTATACCTTGTCAGCTGCTAAGTTAATTAAATCATATTATTACAGAATGATTTAAAAAGTCCTAAGTCCAGAGTAATTAAATGTGGTGGGGTGAAGCTACAGTCCCTTTGGAAGTGTACAGGTAGAGGATATTGTGTGAAATTATTATCTCTCAGTGGTGTATTTCTTAGGGTTTTCATACTTGAATGTGTCTCATGCTCTAAATTATATTGCTTGTATATGTAAATATGACATTGAATATGATAGAATGTGAAATGTTTGGAAGGGGAGATAATGTCATTGGGCAAAGTCCACTCTTTGCGTTTGGCTAAGTATCTTAATATATATGAACACAATTTATAGTTGAAAGAGAAAGGAAATAATTCAGTCACTTCAAGTTGTACTTTGAGATTTCCAGTCTACAGCAATTTAAGTATTTAAGTGAAAATTATACTTTGCTGTATAAAAAGTTTTGCATAAGAGTATAGGCATAAATCCTGTAATACACTTTTTCTGTGTGATCTGAAAAAAACACCTAAGAGTAGAAAACTGTTACCTCAAGTGTGAAACAACTGAAGGATGTTGGCTCTTTTGATCTTTGCTTAAGATAGCTGGATTTACATAAAGGAAAAGGCTCATTTAGTATTGTGACTTTAAATAGTTTTAGATCCCAGTGGGGTTTTAATGACATAATTTACAGGCAATACTAAAACTGGTATATCTGTTATTAACATGTATTTGATTTTTAAACATATTTATGTATAATTACTTTAGTTTTTAGAAGCCAGTTCTATCCTTAAAAATAAACTTTAAAAAATGTCATTTAGACACTAGAAAGCCTATTTGCTAGTAACAGATTAAGGTATTTACACTTGAGATGACCTGTGACTGCACAAAACAGAAAAGATAAAAGCCAGCTCTTGAATTGGAAGATATTTTTTCAGTGGTATGTGTGTATATGTAGGAAGAAATTTTGCTATATTGTTTCCAGCAAAATGGGTGGGGATGAAAGTATACTGAAATATGAGAACTGATTTTTTAATAAGCTTTGTCATTAACTGGCCATACTGTTTTAGAAAAGCAGATAAAGTCTGCCCCAGTCTTTCATCTGTTAATATAAGGGGTTTGGATTTTATGGTCTGTAAGATAGCTTCTAGGTTTAATATATATCCTACTTCGAAGACCTTTTGTGATCATCTTTTCTCATTTAAAAATATTTTACGGGCCGGCCCGGTGGCGCACTGGATAAGTGCGCCGCTTGGGAAGCACGGCGGCGCTCCTGCCCGAGGGTTCGGATCCCACTTACAGACCGGTTCCCGCTCACTGGCTGAGCGAGGCGCGGGAGCAGCACTGAGGGTTGCAGTCCCGTTGCCGGTCCCCGGTCCGGTACGGGGGCAACACTGAGGGTTGCGACCCGTTGCCAGACACGGAAAAAGATAAAAGACAAAAAAAAAAAAAAAATATTTTACACATTAATGAAAATAAATAGAAATGTCCTCACATTGTTTTTGTTTATGGATAGCTGGGTAGAGTTCCCTTCAGTTTTTATTTCAGTATTGCTGTTAATAATTGTCAAAGATTATGTGAAGTCTAGTTTGTTTTACTGTTATCATGCTGGTTGCACAGTCCAGATTTGGAAATAAAATATTCATGTATGCAGTACATCATTTTAACCACTGGGTGGCCTGATTTCACTTTATTAAATCAACCTGGTAAATTTTCATACTTTGGGATTCAATTTAAAAAAAGTTAAATGCAATTACCCTGCTCTCAAGACAGTATAATAAATATTTTTTGATTATGATAAAGTTTTCAGACTTGAGGCAGTCTGTGATTAAAAATATGATCAACGGCCAGCTGCCAAAAAAAGAAACACACACACACACACACACACACACACACACACACACACCTGATCAAGAAGAAGCAATTTTACTAGAGTGAATTAATTTTGAAGAAATACTGATATTTCTGTAACTTCAAACCATTGGTTCCTTTTCAAATAAAAATAAATTTAAAGAATTTTCAAATTCTTCCTTTGGCTACCTCGTTTTATTGTTTTTGGGTCATGTAATTGTCCTTTAAACTTGAACTTCTTCTGAATGTTTTATCTTAATATCATCAAATGTGGATAGTTTGTGTATTATTTCACAGGCAGATTCACGACTATCACATCCTGTTAGCTTACACCCCAATGTAAAGTTACTCTTAGCTATTTTTCTGACCTAATAAGTTACAGAGTTTTTTTTGTGTGTTTGCTGTTTCATAATCACTCTAATCACTTTGTTGATTCATAATGTGCAAAACTGTATCCATTTTTTGAATATAGTAGTTTGGTTATGTATTAGACATTTATAGAATAAATATTTTCTTAGACTTAAGAAATGAAACTGGTATCTTAAATTTCTTTCTACTCTAGGCTTCCAGGATACTGTCTTCCCCTGAATCCCTCTTATCTCACTAACCATTCTTTCATGGACTCTTAAAAAAAAAAAAAAAAGTAATGAAACTGGTAGAATAATTCTGGAAACCAAGTCCTGGATTGGAGAGTCAAAGACCAAATTCCTCTTCTATTTTTGTTTGGTGACTGGTGAAGTAATTTCACCTTCTTTTGCTGTCTACTAGATTAATCACAGTAGGACAGAAATGGTTTATTTATTTATCTATGTAGTAAATATTTATTCACTATATATTTATTTAACTATATATTCATTGAATCATTATATATTACCAGCATTAATTGCTACAATACAGAAATATCCAAAAGATGATATAAAAGTAGAAAAATAGATGGTGTCTAACCATTATTGAGCAATGAAACTTTTAAATTAAGTGGTAAAAGTGGAATATTGATGAGGTTACTTGTGGAGTTATATCCCTTCCCTTTTTTCTTGGCAAATTATAGGCATTCTCAGGCACCTTCCTGTTGTAGCTAGTGATACTGATACGTTTCTACGATCTTTTTCTGTCATACTTATTTGAAAGTTATATCACCCTTTCAACAATCACTTAAATATATATAGAAAAAACTTGATGCCAAAACTCTAGGTAAGTAACTCTAGGTAACTCTAGGAAAGTCCCAGTGCTAGAAAGATGATTCTAAGAATTCTACTTTAATGCTCCTTCACACTCACCCACTCAAAAAACCCAGTTTCCTGAATAGGCTGCATAACTCAGTGTCTGAAACTGATGACCATGCTGAATGCAAAACAGAGTGAAATCTCACGTAGAAATAGAAATTTCTCACAAATAAAGTATGTGGTTAAAAAAATAGGGGGCAGAATTTTAAAGGTAAAATGAACAAGTTTTCAGGAAAATTACTCCTTGGAAACTAGTCTTTTTGACCAAAGTAACATGTTTGGACTCATATCCTTAACTTAAAATATTTTGATAACCTTAAGGTTATCAGACTAGGTGTGATGTAGATATTTTTGTGAATACTCAAGGTTTATATGGGTAAATTCCCAAGTTAAAAATTGTTTTGGCTTAAAAATAACCTGGTTTTTTTTTTTTTTTTTAAAGCAGTCTCAAATATGCTGTTGTGGAAGATGTTGGGATCTTAGTGGAGGGAGGAAAAGGAGAATCTGTGAAAAGCTTGTCTGAGGGCTATTTGGGGTGTCAGGGAGTGGTAATGTTGCTAGGGTCATTTCTAGGAAAGGTTAGGCAGTGTAACATACACTCAAAGAACCCCTTCTGTACCGAATATTTTTTATGTTTGTTTCAGCAGGTTCTCCTAAAAATTCTACCACTTGGAGGTGCATTTGGATTTTAAAAGTCCTTTTTAACAAATGGGAATGCCTTTCACTTCCTAGAGGTCTTTTCATTTATTTAAAAAAAAAAGTTTTCTTTCTCATATTTACTTTACGATTACCTGAAGGAAGGTAGAAGTTTTGATTGGATTGGAAGGGAGTGAGGTAATTTTGGAATACAGAGCAGTTGGGGGAGGAAGGAAGATTGTTCATTAATTTTACAAATATTTGAGTGGCAGGTGCTGTGCTTGGTCCTGAGAGGTGAGCATGATAGACATGGTCTCTGTAGTCATGAGCTCACTTTTTCGTTGGGAAGGTTGGCAAATGTGATAAATACTAAGAAGAAAGAAGGATAGATGCTCTGAGTACATACAAATTGGACAGAAAGCTACAGTATGGTACTTTATCTGATTTAGTAGCTTTCTTAGAAATTTATGAGGTCATTGGATCCTGAAGCATCTCCAATTTAACAATTTAGTCTTGACTAATAGGTGATATTTATGATAGCTTAAGATAGCTTCAGGTATTTTCTTTAAACCTGTACTTTTGATTTTGGCATAGTTTAACAAAGCATCTGTGGAAGTAGGCCTGGCAGGTTGTCATTAGATGTCAGATAGACATTGGCTTCAGGAAGGGAGAGCGTTGGAATATTGAAGTGCATTGAACTAAAGAAGCAGATAAACATCATAGGTAGGGGAATAGGGGAACTTGAAGTTTTGCTTGGTCAGATACGAAGAATTTTGGTCCTTTGGACTTGACAAGTTAGGGCAAGTTAGAGATTCCTGCAGAGGATCTGTAGACAGTATATATTAAATCTAGACCTTCATTTTTTAGTTTTGTAAGACTGAAATTATATAATATACATAGATATTAGAAACGACTCCCTTGCTTAACTGTATTATAGCAAAATATAACAAATCTTCAAATTTTTGCTGTTGGAAATCAGAATAATTTTGAATAATGTATGAATAATTTTGAATTAGCCTATGCACATAATACTAACATTGAGCCACCTTTCTGTGCCAAGATCTTGCTGTATGAGGTGTTATATATGTTTTCTCATTTAACTTTATCCTTAAAGCAGCACTATCAGGTAGGTGGTATTATCCTCATTTCACAGACAAGTAAAGTAAAGCCCTGAGAAGTTAATATGTTCAAGGTTACAAAGCGGGTATTTAAGTTAGGACTAGAACCTCATTCTGATTTATTTATTTTTATTTTTTATTTTTTATTTTTTATTTTTTGGTCTTTTGTCTTTTTCCGTGTCCGGCAACGGATTGCAACCCTCAATGTTGCCCCCGTACCAGACCGGGGACTGGCAACGGGATCGCAACCCTCGGTGTTGGCTCCCGCGCCTCGCTCAGCCAGTGAGCGGGAACCGGTCTGTATGTGGGATCCGAACCCTCGGGAGGGAGCGCCGCCGCGCTTCCCAAGTGGCGTACTATCCAGTGCGCCACCGGGCCGGCCAACCTCATTCTGATTTAAAATGCAGTTGAAGTTTTTATTTGGTACCTTCCAGCTTCCTGGGACCCTTTCTCTATTTTTCCAGTATGTTGTAGGATAGTGGTTAAGTAGTGGACTTTAGAGGTCAGCCATGCCATATTTGGTGTCACTGTGGGCAGGAAATTGCTTTTCTAAGTCAAAGTTTCCCATTCTATGAAATGGGAATAATAATAACAGTCCCCTTTCCTGGTTGTTGTGAGGTTTTAAGACAGAAATTTCTTTGATGACAACAATGCCTGGTACTTAGAAAGTTTTAAATCAACTTTAGTTTGTGTTATTTTCAGATGCCTATTTATTCAGTCCTCTGGCCACTCAAAATCCTCTAATTCAGTTTCTCATAAAGGCCTGCCCTCTTTTCTGGGGCTTCGTTCTTTAAAATTGTGTTCTCTTTTTTTACCCCATCAAAGCTCAGGTTCGGACTCCTTTTCTCCCCCTACCCCTCACTTTATTAATTTTCCTTGGGTCATCTCATGGCCTTAACTATTCTTTGTATGCTGGCGATTGCCAGAACTGTCTCTACCCTAGACCTTGTGTCTGAGCAGAAGATCCATGTGCCTAGTTGCTTTCCAGATCTATTCCACCCAATGGGGTAATCACTAGCCACATGTGGCTATTGAGCTCTTGAAATGTGGCTAGTCTGAATTGCTGTATACTGTAACTACACAATACACACCAGATTTTGAAGAGTTTAGTAAGAAAAAAAGAATGTAAAAAAGAGTGAAATATAATATTTCATTTATAATTTTTTATACTGGTCACAGGTTGAAATGATTACTTTTTTACATATAGGTTAAATAATATTAAAATTATGGGCCGGCCTGGTGGCGCACTGGAGAGTGCGCTGCCTGGGAGTATGGTGGCGCTCCCGCCGAGGGTTCGGATCCCATGTGGAGACCGGTTCCCGCTCACTGGCTGAGCGTGGTGCGGGCGCAACACCGAGGGTTGCGATCCCGTTACCGGTCAGTAAAAAAGACAAAAAGGAAAAAAAAATATTAAAATTTTAACTTTTTTTCTAAATGTGGCTACTAAAAATTACATATAAGCATTGTATTGTATTGGACACTATTGGACAGTGCTATTCTAGACATATCCACCTGTATATTTCTCAAGTACCTTTAAAACAGCTAGACTAAAACTGTACTCACACTCCCCATTTCCTTCTCCGTCCTAAAGTTCTGTCTCTCTTTCTTCTATTCCTTTCCTTAGTGAATAGCTCAACTTATGCTCCCTAAGCCAGAAATTTTAGAGTCATCCTTGACTCCTCCTCCTTCTATGTCTCTCATATCCATCAGTTGCAAAATCCTTTTTTCCCCCTACTTTTTAAATATCTCTCAGTTTCATGTACTTATTTTCATTCCCGCTATCATTACTTTGGTTGGTTTCTGGATTTTTATCCCATTTACCTCTCTTCTACTCAAAGACATAAAAAGTAGAATTCTTTCTATTTTCTTAGACTACTATCATGGTTTTAAAAAACTTAAATATTTGCTTCTTTTGAATTTATTTTATTTACAGTACGGTTTCTGGATTTTTATCCCATTTACCTCTCTTCTACTCAAAGACATAAAAAGTAGAATTCTTTCTATTTTCTTAGAGTACTATCATGGTTTTAAAAAACTTAAATATTTGCTTCTTTTGAATTTATTTTATTTACAGTAGGAATGCAGCTTAATTTTTAAAAATGGACACCCAGTATCTTAACACCAGTTATTGAAAGATCTATCTTTACCCTATTGATTGGAAATGTCACTGTTGTAATTTACCAAATACCATCTGGGTTTTTTTTTTTTTTTTTTCTGAATGTTTTATTTTGTTCCATTTATCTGTTTGTATCTTTGTGTGCCAGTACCATTCCATTTTATTAATTGTTTCTCTATAGTATATTCTGATGTTGGGTGGTGCTAATTCTCCCATTAATATTTTTTAGAACTTTTCTGGCTATTCTTTTTTATTTTTTTCATATGAATTGTAGAATTAGCTTGTCTAATTCCGTCCCAAAATCTTTGGGTATTTCTATTTATTTAATTTAAATTTATGAATTAATTTTGGGAGAATGGTATCTTTATAATATTTTCTTATCCAATAATTGGTCTGAATATTCTTCCATTTGTTCAAGTCTTCTGTGTCTCACAATAGTGTTTTATCATTTACTATACCTTGATCTTGTTCATTAAAATTATTTCTAAATATTCTAAACTTTTTTGTTGTTCGTATTGTTAATGGATCACTTCTTCCATTGCATCTTTTCACTGGCTGTGGTTTGTTAGGTTCTAATAAATTCTTGCTTGGGTTATTGTGAAGATTACTAATTTGTTTTTCTTCTTCCATTTTGCCACACTCCTACCATAAATTTTTCTAAAACAATAGATATTTGTCTTTTGCTCTCTTACTTAAAGTCCTCTAATTCTTTAGAATAGAGGGCAAGTAAAGAATAAAGGTCAAACTCCTTAGCATGACATATAAGGCTATGATTTGGTCCCTGGTGGCATATCCAGCTTCATCTCTCTGATATCATTAAGAACTATAGCTGCTCCCCATTATATGGCTCTTAATTTTATATACTTTGAATAATCAATCTCATTGGGTATGTCTTTTAGTCTGAGTGGCTTCTTCAGTCATTCTTGCACACACAAATTTAATGGTTGAATTCAAAAATTTAAATAAAATTCCTGATTTCACAAATTGTGTTTTTTTGTAGTGAGGATGAGGATGATGACCTGCAGTATGCCGATAATGATTATGAAGTACCACAACAAAAAGGATTGAAGAAACTCTGGAACAGAGTAAAATGGACAAGAGATGAGGTAATTATCAGACAGTGTTTACTAATTTCATACTTGCATTTATTGGTTAATACTAATGTAGTTATGAAAGATATTTAAAAACAAAATGTGAGAAAAGTTATCCATCAACTAACTTGCACATTCTTTTTCTTCAGCCAGAGACATAAATAATGGGTTGATGCTAGGAGTGACAGAAACAGCATGGTAAATGGAGGAACTTGTATTATAGTGGCTTTAGTCCTCTAAAAATGATCACCAGATATGACTTGACAGAATTGGAGAGTTATCTGTATTCAAGAGTAGAGGAAAAGGATGGGGAAAGCTTTCTAACTCTCCTACCTGTTTTAATAGGATGATAAGTTAAAGAAGTTGGTGGAACAACATGGAACTGATGATTGGACTCTAATTGCTAGTCATCTTCAAGTAAGTGAAACATTAAGTTATATTTCTAACATGGCTAATTTAGGCCTTTGGGTTAAATTTGCTATTTTTCAAAAATGTTTCTCCATGTTTTAGATTTAGGTTTCCTTCCTAAAAATGTCCCTATTTTTCTGGTCTTCCTGTAGTTAGTTGCTAATGGCTTAGAAAGTCTGATTTTCTAGTAATGCATATATACAGGGGCCTAAAAAGATTACTAATCTAAAACAAAAATGATATTAGGTTTGGATAGGACTTTACAAATATTTGCTGATATATATTAAAACATTTTGAGATAAACTAAATATATTGAGATATTTTTATTGCTAAGTAATAAAATCAGAAAAAGCTCTATTGAAAAGAGTGTCATCTAATGTTTACATTTTTTTTTTTTTTTGTCTTTTGTCTTTTTCCGTGTCCGGCAACGGATCGCAACCCTCAGTGTTGCCCCCGTACCGGACCGGGGACCGGCAACGGGATTTCAACCCTCGGTGTTGCTCCCGCGCCTCGCTCAGCCGGTGAGCGGGAACCGGTCTGTATGTGGGATCCGAACCCTCGGGCGGGAGCGCCGCCGCGCTTCCCAAGCGGCGCACTTATCCAGTGCGCCACCGGGCCGGCCCTAATGTTTACATTTTAAAGTGTTATTGATTTTTGAAATAATTATGCTTACTGTTCACCATACTGCTATTCACATACTGTCTATTAGTATGTAATTTTCTAATTTACAAAGTATTTTTACATATGCTCCTATTTGTTCCTTAATATACCATGGCTAGTTAGACAAAATATTTACATTTGAATTTCAATATTGACTGCTCTGGGTTTCAGAAACCATGTTACGTTTGTTCTTTCTATATTGTCATAATGCCTCTCAACATAATCCGAAAATTGAGACCAAATAATGGAAAGAGCATACATTTTGGAGTCAATCTGAATTGTGTTCAAATGTTAGCTCTACTAGTTTAGAAAAATTATTTAACCTCTTTGACCTTCAGCTTCCTTATCTATAACATAGATAATAGTATTTGTTTCTGTAGTATTGTTGTGATATTTTTGTGAGAATTAGAAATAACATTTAGGAAGTTTGTCATAGTTCCTGACATTTAGCAGGTGTTCAGTAAATAAATTGTCCTAATTTAGAGAAGTTATTTACGTTAGCTTTAACTGAGAAATGCTACAAGGACATACAAGAACAACTTGATTATTTTGAACAAAATAGTAGCCTTAAAATGGTACAGAAGCCATAAATGAAGAAGTCAGTTTGAATAAAAATAGTTTGAAGTCCGTTGGGCACAAAGACATCAGTAGAAAAAACATTTATATACTTCTAAATTATCAGTAATCTTGTGTATGAACTAATAACTTTGAAAATTGTGAATCACTAATGAAATGTTAGGTATTGTTATTATCCATCTATACATAGGAGTTACCAGGTCAAGAACTGACTAAAGCTTCATTTATTAATCATTTTTGGGTTTGAGATGTTTCTACCTAACACTTTGGGTTTTTTTACTCTGGTAAATTCATTTTCTTTTTAAGCGTTAACACTTAACCAATTTAATTGAAATGTAATACACATCTTCTATACAGATATATTTAACATTTTCTTAATAACTTGGGGGTATTTGTCAACATTTTTTTAATACCATGCTGTAGTTTTGTAGTTCCTTTAGGTTTTTCTTAAAACTATGTAGAGTTATGTACTGCTATACTATATGAACTCACACTGCTGTGCTGTTTGAGTTATGTTTGCTTTCTATAGTTTCTGTCTACTGCCTTTTATTCCTCAATCCTATATCCATTTTTTTTATGGCAATACCTGTGTTATGGTTTTGCTGCTTGCTGTGTTATAAGGCATAGTATAGAGGTACATACTTTATTTTCAAATATATTGTTTTTATTTGAATCTAAGACCTACCAACTACTTTATAAAGAACGTGCAAGCGAACAGAATTGGGATAGAGCAATGTAAAATGTTGCATGTTTAAGTAATGCTTTTGAATACACTGTTCTTGAAAATTCTGTTCTTAAAGGTGTGAGACATAAGTTTGAGCTGACTTGCTTTCTGAAATATGGTTGTTCAATAACAAAATCATCTAAATTCTTTCAGAATCGTTCTGATTTTCAGTGCCAGCATCGATGGCAGAAAGTTTTAAATCCAGAATTGATAAAGGGTCCTTGGACCAAAGAAGAAGATCAGAGGGTAACATGTTCATATTCTTTATGTTCACTGTGTAGGTGGACTAGATTTTTTTCTTCCTAATATGTTGTTTTGACACATAACGTATAAGTTTAAATCACTTTGATTTTGTTCTCTGGAGGAAGCTTATATAAGGATTGAATGTTCAGTGTCTTGAATGTCATTTTTTTCCTGAATCGAGTCAAACTGGGTATAATATATGTATAACCCTTTCTGAGAGTTTGGTTTGTAGAAGGAAAAATACCTGTCGTAAGCTTAGTCACCTTGTTTAGAGCTTAGTTTAGCAGCATTTAGGGTGTAGTTTCCTGTCAAAAATTGAATTAACATTTTAAAAACATTTTATTTTTACATTTGATAACTTGACATATAAGGAAGTCATTGTTATTTTTTTTGATGGCTGGTCAGTATGGGGAGGAAGTCATTCTCAACTTTTCCTCTTGACGTATGATGAGCCCCAGAATTAGATATCAGAGTATTATGTTTTCAAAGGGTTTGTGATTTAAAAATCAAGGTCATTCTTTGTACTATGAAAGCTGGATAAGAATAGAAGAGTCTTTGCCCTCCACTAGGAATTGCTCTTTAGATCATGCCCTTTAAGGCATAAAAGTTGATAATGTAGTTGGGGAATTAGACCATCTGTACTACTGCTCAGAGCAAATAAAAAAGTTATTTCACTAGGTTTAGTACTGATCTGATTTACTTGATGGCCAAAGGTAAGTTTTAAAATGTGTGATCTTGTTTAAAAGTACATTTAATAAAGCCCGAAATTTTATTTTTTAAAGATAGTGCATAGATGCATAGGCTGAAAATATCAATATATATTACATTTAAATATTCCATCAATATAAAATATTTATGAGGTGATATTTGACATAGGGCAATGAGGTAAAGTGGACTGAGAATAACTATTTTTGTAATTTTAGGTAAAATAAAAACAAACTTAAAATGTGGAAAAAAATTAAATATGTGATCTGTATCCTTTACAGTTTGAGAAAGGAAGAAATGAAAAACCAGTAACTCTGTAGATCCTTTCTGATTCCAAATTGATATATTTGGCTTTCTGCTGAAGCTTTTTTTCTTTCTTTAAAGATGTAAGAGTAGAAAATATCAAAGTCTCAGCATTTTTACTATTTCAAATTAATTTTGTATGCTAGCAATTTAACTTAACAAGTCACTTTAATTAGCCCTTTGGATTTTAGATAAGTTTGGAATCAATTTTTGAACTTGGTAAATGCTGAAAGAGTATTTATTAGTAAAATTGCTTTCTTGTAAATTGTAGTTGTGGCTCGGATTTAATGCATTTATTTGAAGTGGTATTCTTTTTTTTTTTTTTTTTTGTCTTTTTTACTGACCGGTAACGGGATCGCAACCCTCGGTGTCACGCCTGCACCGGGACCAGCAACGGGATGGCAACCCTCGGTGTTGCGTCCGCACCACGCTCAGCCAGTGAGCGGGAACCGGTCTCCACATGGGATCCAAACCCTCGGCGGGAGTGCGGCCGCACTCCCAAGCAGCGCACTCTCCAGTGCACCACCGGGCCGGCCCCGCACCACGCTCAGCCAGTGAGCGGGAACCGGTCTCCACATGGGATCCAAACCCTTGGCGGGAGCGCTGCCGCGCTCCCAAGTGGCACACTCTCCAGTGCGCCACCGGGCCGGCCCTGAAGTGGTATTCTTGAGTTACGTTTTAAAATTCTTTCATGGTAATGCTTTTTTAAACTTTATTTTTCTGTTTCGTAGGTTATTGAATTAGTTCAGAAATATGGACCAAAAAGATGGTCTTTAATTGCAAAACATTTAAAGGGAAGAATAGGCAAGCAATGTAGAGAAAGATGGCATAATCATCTGAATCCTGAGGTAAAGAAATCTTCCTGGACAGAAGAAGAGGACAGGATCATCTATGAAGCACATAAGCGGCTGGGAAATCGTTGGGCAGAAATTGCCAAACTACTTCCTGGAAGGTGCTTATGTAAATATGTATATGTTTTTCTGTACTTAAACATGACCTTTATTACCTTACTATTAAATATATTTGCAAGTACCCCATGACTTTTATTTTATTAATAATTAAAATATAGATTGCATAATATAAGCATTTGTAATACATTCTGTGGTAAGGGATATGATTACTTTTTTAATGAAATGTTTTACTGTAATAATTTGTGCAATAAACCCCAAAATCATGTTCACATATCAGTGCCACTCAGCAAACTCTTTGTACAAACTCTGTTGGAATGTAATCTAAATCTAAGAGATTTCTTTCCTATTGGATTCCATGCTTAAGACCAGAGAATAATAAATACACTGGCTGAAATAAATTGCTATGGAAGTGTGTTAGAGAAAATTCAGTTCTCAATTGATTATGGTATGATTCAACCATGGGAATAGTGTATATATTCATGTGGCTAAAATACAGCATTTCCCTCAGAGGCAGTGATGTGCTAAGTACACTCTACATTGCACCAGTTCAGATGTTTCCTAGTAGTCTTTAATACAGCAGACCAACAACCTTGGGAAAATTGTACCTCAGTCAGAAGATATGCATTTGTTTTTTATTGCTGTAATCTCCATTGGTATAGTACTTCATAGTTTATAATAAAGTGCCTTTACATATATTTTAAGTTAATCTTTGTGTATTTGGGAAATATGCAGAGGAAACATTGCTGTCTTTGTTTTTATAGATAGGGAAATTAGGCATAGTGTTAAATTTTTTTATTCAAGTTACTAAAACTGTTCTAGGAATTTCTGGTGTTTTCAATTTCTTATAAATATTTTCACTTTCCATAGAACCTAGCTTAGTGCCTTAACCTGAAGTATGTTTTCAGGAAATGTTTGTGTATTTTATGAAGGATGGAATTTACACTACAAGTAGCTATAGGCTGAAGATTTACGTTTTTATAAAGGGAACCTTTATAAAAGGTAAAAAGGGAGCCAATGAATTCTTTCCATAAATATTTTGCTTTAAGAAGTGGAACAGATTACTGGTATTTTGTAATTGTGGTTTGCTTTTCATGACTATATTTATTCCTGACGTAAGGCCTTTGCCCTTGCTATACTCTTTATCTGGAATGCTCTTTTTTTCTGTTCTTGGCTGGATACTGGTATTTTGTAATTGTGGTTTGCTTTTCATGACTATATTTATTCCTGACATAAGGCCTTTGCCCTTGCTATACTCTTTATCTGGAATGCTCTTTTTTTCTGTTCTTGGCTGGCTCATTCTTGTCATTCAGATCTGTCACATCCCAGAGACCTTCCTGGACTACCTAAAAAAAATTACCCAAGATACCCACTTTTCTTATCCTGCTTTATCTGCATTGCACTGATATTTTTCTTATTTATTTCTTTGCTTTTCTGTTCTTCCTTCCTTTCCTATTGCCATACTTCCAATGAGAATATAAGCTCCATGAGAGCAGAGATTCCCTTTGTCTTATTCACTGTAATATCTTCAGTGTTTAGAGCTGTGCCTGACATATAGACATACAGTTTATATTTTGAATTTAAAAAAAATCTGATTTCACCAGTTGCAAAAATTTAGTCTAAGCACTTTGTTCAAGTTATACAATGTTAAATTGGTAGAATCCTTTTTTTCTTTTTAAATTATACACTTTCATTTCCTAGGACTGATAATTCTATCAAAAATCATTGGAATTCTACTATGCGAAGAAAAGTGGAACAAGAGGGCTACTTACAAGATGGGATAAAATCAGAACGATCTTCATCTAAACTTCAACACAAACCTTGTGCGACTATGGACCATTTGCAAAGCCAGAATCAGTTTTACATACCTGTTCAGGCACATATTTTTAATATCTTTATTATTTAAAAAATTTCTTTAGTCGCTATGTGGAAAGGTGTTTGATTTCTTAATAGAACAAGTACAATATATTTGAATGGGGGAATAGAAATTTAAATTTGTAAGATGAAAAAATATGCGATAACTTTGATAAATATTTTGGGAACAAACTCATTAAAATGTTTCCTTTTATATATAATTTTTTTTGTTGTTGTTTGATGGATGGCTGGTAACTGGGATCTGAATCCTGGACCTTGGTGTGATAACACCATGCTCTATCCAACTTAACTAACTGGCCACCTATTTTTACATTAATCTTAGTATGTCTATTTCCTGATAATCTAATTCTTTGAATCTTCATTTATTATTCAAAGCTAATGGTCATCTCTTCCTTAACATCTATTGTAGTTTCCATCTAAAAAAGAATTTGTATACTTGTAGTATTGTTTATCTCTAAGAAGTAGGTATGTGTAAAATGGCTTAAAGAGAAAATAGTCAAAAATCATTGAAGACATCATTTGGGGATGTGCTAAATAATTGGTCTTTGATGGCTTTCAACTTTGCTTTTTCCCCTAATAACTAATCACTTAGGTGATTTCAGTCTTTGATTAGACAGATTCATTAACATAGAGATTACCCAAGATCAACATGGGGTAAGCTCTATGTTGTCCTTTACAGTGCATTTTCCTACTTGCAGTAAAATTAGTTTAGAAGACTTCATAAGGTTTGTTTTACATTTCCCTGTCTACCTGTCTATTAATGACATTTTTCTTGATGAGCAGTTCTTGGTTCTTGTCACATAAAATGTAAAGATTAAGTCAGGATTTAATAGTATGTATCAAAAGATAAAAAATTGGGCAACGTGTTAAAAATCTATGCTTACTGTGCCTCAGATTTGATTTTTATTTGACATTTTTATGGACATCATTAAGTTTTTAGGCATAATTTTAAAAGAACCACTTGAAGTAATGGCATTTTAATTTACAAATAAGAAAACATGTGAAGACAGTATAGTTATCTGCTGATTTTCAATACCTTAAGGTTTTTATTTTCTGTTTCTTTACATTTTTCTTTAGAGTCCTAGATTTCAGCAGCATAAACTGAAAAATTCTGCTTCTATCTTAGAAAAGTTATCATTTAAATTTATTTTTAACTCATAGAAAGATAATTTTAAAAATGACTTGAGGTCAAGGAAGTGTTTAACAGTCTCAATCAAAATATGTTGGAAAGATAAGCATATTTCTTGTACTTTAAGAGTTGTTTCCCTTTTAATACTTTTAGAAAGATTAATGTATTCATAGTTTAATTAATTTAAACTAAGATAATTCTAATTTTATTATAAAGTGTGACTTGAAGAAAAAAATGAATTGGTTTGAAATACTATCGGATTTTCATGTAAAGTTTGAGAAAGATAAGTTTCTAATTGACTGGAGTTAAATAAGTGATACTAATCAAGTTTTGTAAAAGTTAAGTTCTGTGTTAGAAGTTATGTTAGTGATTCTGCATTAGATAGTGATTTAGGTAGGCCATTATGGAAAGTAGACAGTTTCATATTTATATTTATTCAATTTTAAGGTTTTTAAAAATAAATTTTTTCATATTTCTTTCCACCACTGCTTACTAAATTCACATGCAACTTCAAAATTCTTATCACAGATGTTTTAGAAAAGAAGTAGAATGATACTTAGTCTATCATGAGAGTATCTATTAAAGGTACATGAGTGATTCTGATTGTTTTTCTATGACAAGTAATAGGAGAGGCCTCTGTTTTCATATTTTTCTACCCAGAGATGGGTGTGGGGCGATGGTAGGAATAGGAAAGAACAACACTGGAAAACTTGCTTTAATCTCCGTCCTTGTGAGTGCTTCCTATGGATTAGTTTCTTCCTCTGACAGATGGGAGCACAATTATTTTGTCTTCTCCAGGAGAAAGAGCAACCATTCTAATAGAAGAATTTAAAAAAATATTTGGTGGACAATGTAGATAATAAATAAACTGATTGCCTGATAAATCTAGGCTAAATAATTCTCGTATTTCATCTAGGAGAAGTTGAAGATCTTTCCTAAGTGTTACGACTTTTAATCAGCAGATTCTAGGAACAGAGATGTAGTTATTAGATAAGAAACTATTGTAGGTGTGAATTTTCAAAATTAATAGAGATTCTAAGTTTTTCATGTTTATATTTTGTCAAAAGTTTTTGTCATTTGCCTCAGATTTTAAAAATCTGTGTAGTGTTATACGTCTAATAGTAATGCTTAATTACTTTTTAGATCCCTGGCTATCAGTATGTGTCACCTGAAGGCAATTGTGTAGAACATGTTCAAACTTCATCTGCCTTTATTCAGGTAACTTTTATTTATCACAAAAAAAAAAAAAAAAAAAAAAAAACTTTCAAGTATATTTCTAAAAGTCTAATAGTGCCTGTTTTTTTATCTGTTAAACTAAAATAAAAACAATACTATCTTTCCTATTTACTTTGAGCATTATAACATTAAAGGAGAAAGTGTGTAAATGGGTTTGAAAAATATAAACTGTACAAATGTAAGGTGATTGACAGTAACAGTTTGGTGGTCCTTTCATTCTTCCAACGTCCTGTTTTTTTATCTGTTAAACTAAAATAAAAACAATACTATCTTTCCTATTTACTTTGAGCATTATAACATTAAAGGAGAAAGTGTGTAAATGGGTTTGAAAAATATAAACTGTACAAATGTAAGGTGATTGACAGTAACAGTTTGGTGGTCCTTTCATTCTTCCAACGTAAAGCATTCAAGTTGTAAATGGACATATTTTTGCCAAATTGGATAAAATGTATATATTAAGATTAAATAAACTTAAGTTTTCCAGAGATAAATATTTCAACTAATAGAGATGATATAGTATGTTTTTTAATGCATTTAAATTTTCCCAAATCTTTTCTGCTAAATTGAAAATATTTACCAGCACCTCTTTGTATACCAGAGGGATTGTGATATTGATTATTTAGGATTTAGTAGCTGTAATGTTTTATGTTGTATAGAAGAAAATAAAAATTAGAACGCTAATAATAATGCAATTATGTAAGTAGCCTGTTTTTCTCTTTTATCTAACTTATTTTAGCAACGCTTTGTTGATGAAGATCCTGATAAGGAAAAGAAAATAAAGGAACTTGAGTTGCTTCTTATGTCAGCTGAGAATGAAGTTAGAAGAAAGCGAGTTCCACCAGTAAGAAATAAGCTTAAGTGTTTAGATTTTATTGTTAGAATTGTTTATATGTGTACTTTTATTGTTTTTATCAGCTAGCGTTCATATTCAGTGTGACTTCAGATTTTAATATGGAGTAAAAATAGTTTTTTTAATTTGCAACTTTGAGGTTGCCTGATTTTGATATGCATCTCTTTGAGAATATTTTACAGTGTTCTGTATTAGAATGCTTTTTGAGTCATAAATGCCAAGCAGATTTAAGGTAAAATCTTTGATATGTATATTTGTGAAAATTGTGTGTGGTTTAGAGTAGGCTTTGGTTTTATTTTAGACATTCTGTGTAATGATGGCTTTAATATAAAAAAAGAAAGCTTGAAAAATAAAGAATTTAATAGCTGTAGAGAGATTTATGGGCTCCCAAAATTAATTTTATTCTCTTTGAAAATATTTTCCTATTTACTATATTTAGAATGTGAGTTCAATAAATTAGAAAAAGTAATAGTGTTAAAAATATGTGTAAAGAGAACATTTAGATTATATGCTCTCTAAAGAACTTTCAAAAGAAGAAATTTTATATGGATGTTCAGTTTTGTTTACCTGGTATGAAAACTATTTTCTGAGATTTGGTTGATGAGAATAACATTCTGGCAGAATGAAACAGATCATGCTAGATGGATTAAAAGAAAAAAAAATTATGCTTAAATGACAATTTTACAAGTTTAAGATATTTTGAGCCTTTTTACATTTAGAGAAGGGTTTTTCGGGGCTGGCAGGTTAGCTTACCCAGTAGAATGCGGTGCTGATAACAACCAAAGTCAAGGGTTCGGATCCCCATACCAGTCTGCCGCCTCCCCCGCCAAAGGAGGGAGTTTCTTGGTTTGGGGCTGAATGAAGGGACAATACACTGAGACTTCCTGGGAACTCAGAGAAAATTACTAAAATAGAATGACCTGAGATCTTGAAATAGTATTATGCGGAGGCAACTGGTGATGTCTTTATACTATTTAATAAAAATGACATTTGTTAATTGTAATAGGCAAGATATATACCATAGGAAAAGCAGTTTTTGTTCTGAAACTGCAAAAACCATGAACAAATAGGAAGACCTGAAGTGTACTTAGCTTAAAGTTAATTTTGGTTTTGTTAAAAAGCTACAAATAGATAGTTTGGTTAGAGAGTCAACATTTACAGATGGTTATGTCATGTTAAGCCATTTTGGATCTTTTTGATAGTAGTCTTATCATTTTTTAATTTAACAAGAAAAATATAACTAGCTAAAAGAATTAGCATTTTGTGTTAAAAAGGGAGAAAATTACTAATTTCTTTTTAGAACTTGCTATCTAAAATCCACTCTCATAAAGATCTGGTTGAGTAAGGATGTTCTGAATTCTAGAGGGAAGTTGCTGCAGCCAATAGAATAGACTTTGTACACATATATTTATTTTTTTAAACAATTAGATGATAATAACCACCATTTTACAAAGTATCCATTGTGTCTTACTCCTCTGGATGTTTTATATGTATTCTTGGTAATCCTCATATTAACTCTGTGGAGTAGGTGGAATGTCATTAGGGATTCAGATTTAGGTCTGGGTGATTGCAACCCTGTGGTTTTCCACTGGACCCAGAGACCTCTCTTTTTATCTTTTGGATCTTTCTTCTACCTGCAAACTCAATTGAAAGATTTGGAAGCTGTCTCCTGAAAGTGATTGTTAATTCAGTAGGTGGCTATGCTAATGAAATAAGATTGCTTTAATTTCTTTTATTTATAGGAAACTTTAAAACAGGTGGAACTTGCTTTGCAACAATATTTTTTCACCTTATTTAGCTTGAAACAACGTTTTGTTACTCTGATTCTCTAGCACATTCTAGCAATTTTTATTTTTAATAGGCACCATTTATTAGTACTGTGCTCTCTACAATGTGGTAGCTGCTAGCCACATTTAATTTTAAATTTTATTTAAAATTCAGTTCCTCAGTTGCACTAGCCACATTTTGGTTGCTCGTATGACTAATGGCTCCCATACTGAGCAGCTACCAATACAGAACATTTTTATCATCTCAGAAAGTTCTGTCAGATAGTGCTACACACTTTACATGTTGTTTCTCATTTATGACTCTTCAAGGTCTTTTTTCTTTATTGTAAGACACTAGGAAGCTAGGGCTTACAAGGTAACTAAATTGCCCAGTGTACACATCAAAAAAGATAAAGAAAAATGACACAGTCTCTGACTTTACAGGATTTACTCTGCAATGGGGACATAGACAAGAAACAGGATATAGTATGGTAAAATAAATCACAAAGTTTTATAAGAGCACAGAAGAGAGGTGCCTAATTTATATTCAGGTTGTCAGGAAAGGGTTCCTGAAAGAAGTCCTATTTGAGCTCAGTCTTGAGAGACAGGCAATGATTATATATTAGCAAGGCAGATTAGTATGTTGTTATAAACGAAACAGATAAAAGATGGAATACTTTCCAATATTTGGAACTGTGTCTTAAATGAGGAATATGAGTTTCCCTGGGCAGTAGGTTAGGGAGCATTCTAGACAAAGGGAGCAGTAGTGTGTGCAAAGACACTCTAGGGTGAAAGAGTATATAATTCATCAGGGAATTGCAAGTGCTGTAGCTGTGTATTTCCTGGGAGGAAGGCTTGTGAGTAGAAGTGTTGGGTGATGAAGTTTGAAAGGAAAGGAGAGGCCAGATTCTAGCAGTTTGGTCTTTATGTACATAAATGCTTATTTTATCTCACCATGATTTTATACATAAAAAATTTAATTAGAAAAACATATAGTCAAAGTATGAGGTTTAATTTAAAAAAACTTTCATACCAGTTTTGAGGAAAGACACTTCATGTTGATCATCCCTAATCCGAAAACCCAAAATGCTCCAAAATCCAAATCTTTTTGATTGCCAATATAATGCCACAAGTGGAAAATTTCACATCTGACCTCATATTTTATTCACAGAATTATTAAGCATATTGTATAAAATTACCTTCAGGCTGTGTGTGTGTAAGGTGTCTACGAAACATAAATGAATTTCATGTTTAGACTTGGGTCCTATCCCCAAGATATCTCATTATGTATATTCAAATAGTCCAAAATCTGAAAAAATCTGAAATCTGAAACTGTATTTGCTACTATATTTGTAGCTGAAATGATATGAAGTACATTGTTCTAGAAAAAACTTTCACTTGAAATCTGAATTTATGCCTGCATTGAGAATGACAAATAATATTCAAATTTTTTTTTGTACTTTTAGCAGCCTGGAAGCTTTTCTAGCTGGTCTGGTAGTTTCCTCATGGATGAGAACATGTCTAATACTCAAAATAGCCTTGAGGAGCACACTAGTGAGTTTTACAATATGGATGAAAATCAGACTGTGTCTGCTCAGCAGAATTCACCCACAAAGTTCCTGGCTATAGAGGCAAATGCTGTGCTGTCCTCTTTACAGACCATCCCAGAATTTGCAGAGACTCTAGAACTTATTGAATCTGTAAGTTTAAAATTGTGAGATTATCAAAAGCTCAATTTTAGTTACTTGGTTTCATGTTCAGAAACTCAGTTTAGGAACAATGACTAGTTTTACGTAAGCATTACTTTGTGTGCCATGCTTAATTTTGTTCTGATATTTTGCAGTGGCTTCTGGCAAAAAAAAAAAAGTTTGAGTCTTTCTTAACTATGTGCCTTGTATAGAATATTTAAAAATTTAAAACTTAACAGTTCCTTTTTTATTATACAAGTCATGCAAGTGCAATAGAGACAATTAGAAACTATGGAAAACTGTAAAGAAGGAAATTAAAATTTCCCATAAACCTATAGTTAATAATTTGATGTGTTTCTTTCAGTCTGTGTTCTATACATATAAAATACGTATTAAAACTAATGTGTTATGTTTGTGGATTTTTTTTTTTTGTCTTCTACTTATATCATGGGCATGTCTCTGTTTTCTTAACTGTTTTTTATTTATTTATTTTTTTTTCCTTTTTTTTTTTTTTTGTGTCCAGCAACGGATCGCAACCCTCAGTGTCGCGCCCGTACCGGACCGGGACCGGCAACGGGATCGCAACCCTTGGTGTTGCGGCCGCACCTCGCTCAGCCAGTGAGCGGGAACCGGTCTGTATGTGGGATCCGAACCCTTGGCAGGAGCGCCACCGCGCTCCCAAGCGGCGCACTGTAGCAGTGCGCCACCGGGCCGGCCCTTCTTAACTGTTTTTTAAACTTGGATTTTAAAGGCTTTATAGTATTCTATCATATGAATGTAAAATTTATTTACCCAATGTACTATTATTATTGGACTGTTAGGTGGTGTTTAGTTTTTCAGTGTTACAAATAACAGAACGTATTTATATAAAGCCTTGTGCAAAATCATGATTATGTCCTTAGGTTTAATTGAATTTCTGGAACAAAGTGTAATGCCATTTTTAACATGTTCCATACACATTACCCAATGATTATGTAAAACTTAACTATTTTCCTGATGTGGAGTAGAATGTGAAGTTTTATGATGAGTTGTACTTTTTGGTTGTAACTTAAAATAATTTATTTCTTTTATTTAAAATGCTTTGACAGTAAGCTTCAGTTACTGAATTAAATGATTTATTTTGGAATGTTCTAACTGGTGTTGTAGGAAAACAACCATAATCTGTTCTTCTCAAGTGGTCCTACTTAAAAAAAAATGTCCAAGAAAAGCCTGTGGCTACTGATAAAAATGAGTAGTTAAAATGAATCTTCATTTTGTGTTCAGGATCAGATTTAACTAAATTATAGCTTTAACTTTAGTTAAGAATTTAATTTATTGCAGGATCCTGTAGCATGGAATGATGTGACCAGTTTTGATCTTTCTGATGCTGCTGCTTCTCCAGTCAAGTCCACTCCAGTTAAACTAATGCGAATTCAACACAATGAAGGAGCCATGGAATGTCAATTTAATGTCAGTCTTGTACTTGAAGAGAAAAAAAATAGTTGTAATGGTGGAGAGAGTGAGGCTGTTCCTTTAACATCCCCACATGTGGCCAAGTTTAGCACTCCACCAACCATACTCAGAAAGAAGAGAAGAATGCGAGTGGGTCAGTCACCAGGCAGTGAACTTGGTGATGGCTCATTCAGTGATGGCAGTAATATAGCACTTAAACACACACCGGTGAAAACACTACCATTTTCTCCATCACAGGTAATAATGTTTTTGTTTGTTTCCAAATGTTGATCAGCTATATTAAATTAGATCTTTAATATCCTTATTAGCAGTTGGTTGCTTTGATAGCACATAAAAATGGATAATGTGTTTAAATGTATACATGGGAGTACTAAACTCTGGTAGATCAGAAGGTATCTCACATAGTATAGTAGCTGCATTATAGTATCCTACAATTTTTAGAGTTAATAGGGATGTTTTCTTTATCATGTAGTCCTACGTCGTTATAGGGCTCATTAGCTCTGGTAGATCAGAAGGTATCTCACATAGTATAGTAGCTGCATTATAGTATCCTACAATATTTAGAGTTAATAGGGATGTTTTCTTTATCATGTAGTCCTACGTCGTTATAGGGCTCATTAGGAGACAGGCTCAGAAGGGTAAATGATTTGCCCAAAGTTATCTAATGCAGAGCTGAGACTGAGATCCAGTTTCCTGACTGACTGTTTAACACATATACCTGATAAGTTATTTAGAGTAATTTTAGATTGCCTATTTAGAGTAATTTTAGATTTTACTTTATCTATTGAATTTTCCTTATTAATGTTCTTTGGAAGAAACTTAGACAACTGCTTAGTGTAACAATTTCATGTGTCAGAAGTTTTCTACGGATGTCCGGAACTACCTGCTTTCTGCTGTAGTTATGTCGCTGGATAGCAGATTTAGATTCTTAGGAGCACTTGTTATATTCTAAGCTGTATGCCAAACACTTTTTCTTACAGCATCTCAGTTAATCCTCACTCAAAAAACTTAGGAGTTAGGTGGAATGAAATTCCAAAGTTGAGCAGCTTGTCCAGGGTCACAGTTAAAAAGAGATGGATCTAGTGTTTGCTGAAAGTGTTTTGACAGAGATTAAGTTTTGCAGGGGAAGAAAGGAGTTTAATTGTCAAATAAACATGGAGAATGCTGGGATATTATTGGAGTTATGTTTTGAGGCTGGGAAGATGAGTAGGATCTGGCAGTACACAACTACTGTGATCCCTGAGAATTGTGCCCTCCATGCTTCAGGGAATACCATTTACACAGACTACAATGTGTATAGTGTGTCCCTTCACCCCCACGCCAGCTGTCTGAGTTAAAAAGCATCCCGGGGAAGGTAAAACAAGCTTGGACACACTAGCAGTTTTCTATTTCTAGAGTTTTGCATGCCAGCAATTTTTGTTGAAGTGTAAATTCTAAGGTGGAAAGTGGCTGACAGGTGCTTATATCCCACGGCAAAGAGCTTTTATTCTGTAAAAGAGGGTTGGTTGCTAATCTTAGGGTAAAGTAAATTCAAATATTAGTAGCCAGAAATGATAGACCCAGAATTCATTCCTGTTATATGTAACCTTGAAGCAATTTCTACTTCATATCCCTGCTTCTGATCTGTTGGCTACAAAAATAAATTAGTGTTTCACAATTGTACGTAAGTTAAGATCCAGTGAGTAAATTGTGTTATTTAAAAAATGGACTCTGCTATCAATTTTGGCTCCTCAAAGGTTTTGTGCTATATTCCAGATAGGCAAATTTGCCAGACGGCTATATTTTTTTACCAGCAAAGCATTATTATTATGTTCTGAATTCAAAGTACTCTCATAGAAAAGGTCACTTAAGATCATTTATTAGTAACAAAGCTAAAACTTATTTTTTTCAGTTATACTATTGTACAAATCTGTTACATTTAACACAGCAGCTATTTATGAGTTCTGTAGATCCCTGTTTGATAATACTTTGTATACTGTTTTAAAATTTTTGTACTGATTTTTGTAACTTTTGAGTATAGGTTAAATGACTATTTCATTAATTCCTATTATGTGCTAAACACTGTTCCAAGAGCTGGGGAGGCAGCAATCAACAAAATAAACAAAAATTCCTGCCCTCATGGAGCGTAATTTCCTTGAATTAATTTCCAAGAATCTTTTCCAAAGAGTAATGAGGAAATAATTTGAAAATCTTATCAATTTAATATTTGTGTAGGGATCTTGATGTTCTAGAAATTGTCTTTAAACTCTTCCATTTTTAGTTTTTCAACACATGTCCTGGAAATGAACAACTTAATATAGAAAATCCTTCATTTACATCAACCCCTATTTGTGGGCAAAAAGTTCTCATCACAACTCCTCTTCATAAGGAAACAACTCCTAAAGATCAAAAGGAAAATGTAGGGTAAGTAGGTATTAAATAATGTGTTAGAGAAAATGGAAGCACAGTGTAAAGAGTAGATTAGATTAGCTTTTTGTTCAAATAAATGATATACTATAGGGGTATACTATACTTGGGGATATACTATACTTGCTATGTATATAGGACTTAGCATTAAAAAAACAATTATAACCTAAAAGTTTTGTCTCTAGGACACTGAAAACCAGCTAAATGTAGTGTAAAACTTTGATTTCAAGCAAAACAACATTTTTAGTACTTTTTTTCTACATTTGTCCTTTTTTCCTATTTTAAGATGATTGATTGGAATAAGAATTACTTTAGGTAGGCATACTTTAAAATAGCCCTAGAATGTTTAAATACAGCATGTGTATATGCAAGAAAAATTTAGTGTGTGCTTTTATCATGGCTTTGCCTTCCTTAACTTGTATGAAATTGTATTGTGATTATAATACAATATCTAAATGATTGAATAGGTTTAGAACACCTACTATAAGAAGATCTTTATCGGGTACCACACCAAGAACTCCTACTCCTTTTAAGAATGCGCTTGCTGCTCAGGAGAAAAAATATGGACCTCTTAAAATTGTGGTATGTATACTCTTTATTTTTAAGAATTTTCCTCATTTTAATAAAACACAAATTGTGATTTTTATCACTTTGAGTTTTATCACTTGAAAAAAGATGTTCACTGAGACTGATACAAATTTTATATCTTGATTTATAAGTTTAAATTTTTATTAATCTTTTCCCTTGACTTGTAAGTAAACCTTTGCTTGGCTTATTTGAATTCTTTCTTTATGCCATCTAGAGAAAGCAAATCAGGTGTCAGTGGAACCCTTTTCTTAATATTAAAACCCACATTTTAGTAGGTTCAGTCGTGATTACCTGCAGTAGAATAAAATAATTTTAATATTTTGATTTACCTAAGTACTTTATAATATTTAGGAAACTGATTGCTTAGAATACCTCTTTGAGGCTCAGTTTCCTCTTCTATGCAAAAGAGATCGTAAAACACACACCAGATTGTTATTGTGAAGCTTAAAGAGGTAACAGAAATAAAGGAGCTTGTCCTGAGTTTTAAGAAGTGTGTGCTTAGTTGCTACTATTATTATGCTAACAGTAGTGGTAGCCATAGTAGTTCACAAATGAATAGAACTGGAAAGTATTCTAGTTAATCTGTACATTCATACATATTGTCACTTCTAAAATACCTTAGAAAAGCCATGGACATTCTAGACAGATATAGATTTTTAACAAGATGGGTTCATTAGGTAAAAAATTTGATGTTTAGAACATTGGCAACTTCTAGGGTACTTTAGTTATGTTCTATTTTTAGTCACTTTTGGAGTAGATCCACTAAAAAATTCTGGTTTACTTGATATAATAATCAGTTTTCTGTCAAAAGGCATGCCACACATTGATTGATACATTAACTATGCTCACCTGATTATTGCACAACATATATATGTATCAGAATATCAGATTGTATGTACAATTACAATGTGTAAGTTAAAATAAAAAAAGGCATGTCACACACTCAAACTTTGTAGTCTTTGCTTTTTTTTTTTTTTTTTTTTTTTTTTTTTTTTTTTTTTTTTTAAATACTGTTTTAGAGGGTACATGGTAGGATTAATCAAGTCCTTTTGTCATTTAGCTCCATATACATCTGTGAACAATCATATTCTCTTTAGAGCTTTCTTGACTTTTTATTTATGCATAGGCAACTTAACAAAAGTAAGATTACACTTTGTGTACTGTTTTGTAACAGTTTTTAATTTAATCAAGTAAATAAATATGTATATTTATCCCATAATTTTTCATGTTTGCATAATATTTCATTGTATTGAATTACCTAATTAATTGAACTAATCTTTTTCAGTATTCTGCTATTTTTGAAATTTATCATTAATTCAGCTTATATTGATTAAGTGCCTCATAGGGGCCAAGCACTGTGCTAAGCTTTTGGGATCCTGCCTTCATAGGTGTGTGTAAACTAATTGGGGGTTAGACAAGTAAACAATGATTTGAAGGCATTTAAAAATTCTGTAGTTAGTCAATATCATTTTAATAACAGCATGGGGAGATTAGGCTTCAAACTACCTAAAGTTCCTGTCAGTTTGTTTACTAGCCTTCTGGCATTTTAAATTTAATATAATTTAATATTTTAATATTCAGCAGTACTCTCTCTCAACTCTTTAGTCAGAATTTGACCAGTGCCAAAACAGATCATTTACATTAGCAATTTAAGATAAAAGGATTAGTGATTTAATTTAATAAAAAGTAATGATTTAGAAATTAAAAATTAAAAAATATCTATAGGTTGATACATTTCTTTGCAGTAAGCTTACTTTTCATTTCCTGCTCCTCCTTCAGTTATTACTGAGCATTTACTAGGTGCTAACCACTTAGCTTTCTAATGTATCTTACTATGCGTCAAATACACTTGGAGATTGTCTTTGGAATTTTAATCAGCTACATCTTAATATCTGTTGCCTTTTTAATAAACTTTGATTCTTCTAATGTTTACTGAAAATTACTTGAAAGACTAAAAACTCTGTGCAAATCCTTTAATTGTAAATCTCCATTAATTTTGGTAGCATCAAACAAAAGTTAAACGCAGCAATTCTTTGCTTTTGTCATGTTAGGACAATTAAGAGAATAATTCTTGGTAGTAAGTGAATTCATCTGTGTCTTAGCCACTACTCTAGGACATTTGTATCCTTGAAGGGGAGAAAACAGATTTTTAAAGTTTTTGTCAGTACTGGGAAATCTCATTTATATGTGAATGCTATTCTTCCTAACTTTGCTGGCTGGAAACATAAGCTGCTGGTCATTAAGTGCTGCCAGTTCTTTTATTTAGTAGAGGTTTGATTACCTTTTTTCTTTTTAAACAGTTCTTGGTTATGATAGGGATAAGTTTGATATAATTAAAAATTTTTTTGAGGTATAAGGTGTGCTTACCTATTTGATAGAAAGCTAGATGATGAATATTACCCAGCCCACATTCAAGTTTCTGTCTGTGACCTGCCCTCCCACACTCCAGTACACACATAGACACATACCCTCCTGTACTCCAACACACACACACACACACATACACACACACTTCTTGAACACTGTGTCTCAGCTCTGTGCTTAAGGTTAGGTATACAAAGATGAAAAAGGCATGATTACTATTCTCAAGTAGCTTACAATCTTATTGGGAAGAAAAACATGTTAACTAGTAATTACATACTATGTAATAACTACAATCAAAGTAGTATAAGTAGAACAAGTGTTATCCCCAACTTGTTCTATGTTTTGTATTTTTTCTGTTTTTTTTATTAAGATACTTGGGAAATAATCTCTCTTCTATTTAACCAAATCTGAAGATCCTTATTGAAGCAGATGCTACAATAGCTTCTCCAAAAAGAAGATTTTTACTTAGTAGCCTAAAATAAAGTGCCACACTTCATTAAATGCTTGCAAATGTGCAATATTATTTTTGCCATAAAACCGATTAATTTATATATATGGATTAGGACAAAATTATGCCAACAATGGAAAAGTATAAAAGTGGATTTTCTATACATAGTGAGAAAAAGGAATTGCTGTAAACTTTTTAAAACCCTTTTGAAAACAATTTAGTCCCAGCCACTTGCCTTCTTAGAAGAAGATATTCGGGAAGTTTTAAAAGAAGAAACTGGAACAGACATATTCCTTAAAGAAGAAGATGAACCTGCTTACAAAAGCTGCAAACAAGAGGTATTCTTTTAGTATTATTGTTAATAAAAGTCTTATCATGTACAAGCGATTTTCCTGTAATGCTTCTGTGTAAATTATTTATTCTAGCGTACTACTTCTGTGAAGAAAGTCAGAAAATCACTAGTCTTAGATAATTGGGAAAAAGAAGAACCAGGCACTCAACTATTGACTGAAGACTTTTCAGACATGCAGGTTTGTAAAGAATTATTGTTTTTTTAGATGGTTGCTATAAGTTTTTTAGATGGGTGGCTCTTGTTTCTTACCCATCGTATGGCCAGTTCATTAGAGATTCAAGGAGAGTTTTCTTTAGTATCATTCTCCCTAACTCGGAGAGAAAGTATTATCTGTAGAGAATATTTTATTTACTTTTTTGTGATTCATAGTTGTTGTGAGAGGAGTTAGTTCTCTTATGAATGATGCCAAAAAATGGTAATTCTCAAAACTTTAATATTTATCTTTGTTTCATTTCTGAAATATTTAATATTGCTACATTACTAGATATTTCATCAGAGCCAAAGGCTTTCTTGGAGGGAAATGAACAGAGAGCTTCCACTACCACTTACTCAGTAGTTCCCTCTATTTGTCTTCATTCTTGAAATAGTTATTTTATTTTCCTCTTTCTCTTTTCTCTTAGTCAGAAAATATACTTACAACATCTTTATTAATGATACCATTATTGGAAGTACATGACAATAGGTGCAACTTGACTCCTGAAAAACAAGATATAAATTCAACCAACAAAACATATACACTTACTAAAAAGAAACCAAACTCTAACAGTTCCAAAGTTGTCAAATTGGAAAAGAACCTTCAGGTATGGATTTATAAATTTCTTTAGTGATTTTTCTTGTTGTTTATTCAATGATCACTTTGGACTTACTGATCACAAATTATGCTTTTTCTTTTAAATTCTAAGTTGACTGTAACAGTAACTAAACATTACCCATTATTTTTTCATTCAAATTAGTTTGGATTGAGAGGCTCATTCATCAGCACACATATAAACGAAACAATTGGAGTTCTAGCCAAAGACTCTTCTGGTGATTTCTTAATCACTATTTCCTTTTTAAACTAAAGATACCTAAATACACCCTGTCACCTCTTCTCCTATAACAAATATGTATAACCTTAATTGCTATCCTGAAAGGGTAAGTGGTTGGAAGCAGTTTCACCATGATTTTATTGGTATAATGGTATCCAGTGAACTTTTTGGCTCAAAAGTTGTAAAACAAAATTCTTTTTTCTGTTGCTATGTGGCCAGTATGTAGCTGCAAGTAAAAGCTGGAAAAATTTTTACTGTATTATGTTAAGAGTTTGCCACAGAGAATTTGAGAGTTCATTGAGAAGGAAGCTTTCTTCTTTATGTCACAATGACTGCTACACTAATATTACTGACATAAACATCTTTGGCAGTCAAATACGGCCACCCCACATCTGTCTTGAGCTGCTGCTTTCAAAGAGATGTGTAGCACAATTTTTTAAACCATTTAAAATGATTTGAGTTCCCAGTGTTCAATTAATATAGAACTTTTGGGGAAAATTTATTATATAGCAGATCGTACGTATAATATAGTAATCTTTATACTAAGCAAAGAAAACAAATCAAACAAACATAAACTTGACTATGTGTTATGAATATATTTCCTAACTTGTAAGGCACAAAGCATTCTCGGTTCATTTTTTGACATTACATCTTCTTTTGAAATATTTTGCAAAATTTTGAAGTAATAAAGACTAACATTTCTTTCCATGTTAAGACGCATTTGATTTGGGGACAGTTATTGGGGACAAAACTTTTAAACTGCCTCCATAGGCCTGTGAGCAATATAGATAGCTAAAATAATGGTATTTTATTTTAAAAAAATCATAAATATTTCAGTATGTATTTTTAAAACATAACATCATTATTTATAAAGAAACACAATGCCATCATCAAAACATTTTTACAATAATTCCTTATAAAATACCCGGTCAATTGAAATAATTGACTTTTAGAAGTCTAATTGTGAAGTAGTATGGATAGTTATTTTAGTAGTTTTTACATCACTATTAATATTTCCATCCTAGTCAAATTGTGAATGGGAAACAGTGGTTTATGGGAAGACAGAAGACCAACTTATCATGACTGAACAAGCAAGAAGATATCTGAGTACTTACACAGCTACCAGCAACACTTCAAGAGCTCTAATACTGTAATTGCTATTAAAACTGATGAAATGCCCCACTCCCTTACAGTATTCTTTACTCAATTAGGTTGCAGTGAAATTTTTCTCAATTGTTTTTAAAGTTTTAATACAGCCCTAAAACCATTTACATCTTTTTTCCACATTGAGCAGGCAAAAAGCTAATAAGCCACTTAAGTTAAAGGATAGGCAATTTCATAGTTTATTTTTTAAGAGATGAAATTTTTAAAAAATTGTTTTTAAAGAACAAGATAGAAGAACAATAGCATGTTCATGAATATTCTAAAAGTAAATTCTCACATATTTTCTTCACAAGATATAGTTTGCTACTCTCTTGATGCTGCAGTTTTGTTATAGATAGGTGTATGAGTATGAATAATTTCTGAAATTAGCCTATGTATGGAAAGCACACATGGTTTTATGAAGTACTTTTGCTCACGTGCTGATTTACTTAGGCTACCATTTATAAAGAAACACAGTGGAAGGGAATTTAAAGGAAGGATAGAAAGTTGCACTACTAATTTTTGGTATCTTTCAGAAAAAGTAAAATTAATTACAGTGTTAAATGTATTTATTTGAACGTAGTACTAAAGATGAAATGCATTGAAAGAGTTTTTTCCTTAGTAAAGAGTCAGTATTCTCTTCATAAATCTCAGAAGAGCTGAGTTTTGTTGAATGTATTGTACAGTATGTAGAAGGAACAGAACTTTGTAAATTGGAAAGAAGTCTGTTTTTATAATTTATTTTCATTTTTAAAGCTTAAATGTAGGTATTTATATGTATACAGGGTGTCTAGAAGCCAATGTTGTTTCCTGTTGTTACAGTTAACATAGTAAAGAACAATTTTGACCTTTAAGTATGAAACAGTAGTAAGTTATAGCTGCAAAGAATACAATATGTATACTGTGTGTCACATCTACCTAAATATTGCACTATGTCCTTTAAATCATGTTGGTTATAAAGTAGTTCTAAAAATGTACTAAATAATTTAATATTTTCTTTTTAAATTATATCGGGGGGGTGATATAAATTAATCTGGTGATTTGTATATGTGTTTGAAATTTTTGCATTTTGTTTAAAAAATAATATGGTACCTTGGTCCCTAAAAACAGTCTGCCCTTAGAAGTTTATTATATTTACTCAACGTTTCAGGAGTAGAGAACATTATCTTTTATTTATAAAAATATTTTGTCCTTTTATAAATGTTTTATGTTTCTCTACAGGTTACAACAGTTGCTTCAGTTGCCTGTTTTAGGTGTTTGCACTTATTTTATTTCTTCTTGAAGAATGTCTTTATTTGCTTTTGTGGTAGAGATTTTATGTAATTTTTTTGAGACATATAATGGTGTGCTGTCAACTTAAACACTGACAGGTAAATAGAATTGTACACTGTAGTTTGAATTATTTATAATTGACACACTCTCTCCCTCTCCACTCCTAAAGTATGCTGCTATAGAAAATAGCAGAATCGGCTTGCTGCTATGAGAGAAGGAAAGAGCGACTACCAGTTGCACTGTGTGAAAAGATAAAAAGCAAATGATGGCAAGTTCTCAAGTTAACTTATTGGAATCAACCATTACCAGGCAAATTTTTACAAATACCAAAATACTGCTATGCCTTAAAAAACAAAACAAAAACAGCTTAAGATTTTCTGATCAGTTTTTATGTTAATAGAAATGGATATACTAAGTAATTTAATGACTAGTTCTTAACAATAGACCTAAAAGGGTTTTAAGCTATTTAAATTCACTTGCCAGTTTTTGCATATTATATGTAGTGAGAAGTGAAGGAAATGTATGGTACTAAGATTATGCCTTGTTGATAACAAGTAGATAAAACAATTTGAATCTTCTTAGCATGTTTGTTAAGTATGTTGATTGCTTTCTAATTAATGAACTTCTCACAGAAATTTCACTTTGTAAAACCAATGATTGTAGCAAAATCATACTGGATCATTTCAGTTATCTTGAACTAATAGCATATAATGGTTTTTGTTTTTTAGGTTTTTTTAAAATGTAGCCCTTAGCTGCATAGTTTCCAATCACCAAATATAATATCTTGTAAGAGCTATATTTTTTTAAAGCATAATTTTTCTTGAATATGAAATTATCCCAAATGGTAATATATTGCAGATAAACCCGATCTCTTATTGGACATAGTACATATTTGGGTTGGTATTGGTTGAATCCTCCAGTTAACTGCTTTGTTGCTTTTTACAAGATTTTTAATCTTAAACATGTTGGGCATCCTAAGTCACCTTTATACTGTTGTGTTCATTTGAATTTCTTTCAATATGTAATAAAAATGCCATACATTTATGTAGCAGCCATACTTTCATGGAAACTGACTACACATATATAATACTGCATTTTTTTGTAAGGTTTTCACATTAATACAGCAATTACCCTGAATAAATTGAGTTTTTTGATGTATGGGAAAACCTTCTATTTTAAGAGAATCTTGCATACAATGTTGACATATTTTAACATCCAAAATAAACAATCTGTGTACAAGCTGACTTGGCATTTCACTTTGGTTTTGTGTTTATGGAATTGATTAAACCCTTAAGGACTTAATAGTGTTCTGTTCTTAGGCCTTTTTTCTCACTGAGAACTCTTACTGACAAAGAGAACACAATCTGGCCTCTTTACTGAGCCTCCTTCAGAGCCGTATTTTTAACTGCCTCTTAGTTAACTTCCATATGACTCTCTGTCAACACCTTAAGTGCAACAAGTCCAAAGCAGATTTCCTCTCTTCCCCGACTTGGACCTGCCCTTCCTTTGTTCTATCTCTTAGTAATTTGCCATCACTTCCTTTACCCACAGAGTAATCTTCCTCCCTTCCCCCAACCCTACATTGAATTCTCAGCCTACATAAGTCCACTGTTCTAATTCTGTTCTTTCATCTCTTACCTGGATTATTGCACTAATCTCTCTGATCTCCATTCTATAGAAATATCAAGAAACTGCATAGTGGCATCTGGGTGTCATCTGGGAAAGGTTAACTAGTCCCAGTCAGGTCTCTGCACTGTTATATTACCTTGGTGAATTCATCACCATCCAGATTCTACCTTTAGTCTTGTAGGCTCAGAAATCTGATGAAATTAACCCACTGAAAATGAGTTAGCCTCTCAGTAGAAGCCTTATATATCAGGTTTTATAAGACTGATACATGAAACCAGAATGCTAATCTATTAACTTATAATGTGAAATAAATCTACTGAGAGGACTAGGTACATTCTCTTCTTATATGTAAGCAGATAGAAAAAAATATAAAAAACACACAGATCTGAACACATCTTTTCTATTTAAAGACCTTCCATAGTTCTCTGTTGCCTAAATAATAATAATTCTCTTTTTCCTTCACTTCCTAATCTGGAACTGGCCAACCTTTCCAAACTTCCTATTTCAGTCATGATAGTGACTTGGGTTTAGCAAGAACACACGAGTACTTCAAAAAATTCATGGAGGGATTCATATTATCTTTAATACTATATTTTATATATATGCATGCTCCCATCTCCATGCCTGTGTTTGTAATATTCTCTCTGCATGACTGCTTTTCTTTGTCTCCCTAGCCTGTTAAAGTCAGTCTTCAAGGCCTGTGAATCATTTCCTGGTTATCCTAGCGCTTCCATAAAACTTTCCCACTAGAGTGTACTTTCTGAACAGTAGAGATTGCTATTTATAACTTCTGTTTCATTTCATGGTGCTTAGAAAATCTCACTAAGTGGTAAATTGAAAGAATTTTAAAAATTAGTCATGACTTTATCAGGGAATATTAACCAAACTTGTTTTACACAAAGGATTATAATTAGCTTTGATTTCTTAGTTATCTGCATGAAACAAGTTTTGCTTTATAACCAAGAAACTGTATTACTTTCTTAAATCTTCTAGCTCATTTTATAACCATATAATTTCCCGCTTGATTTATCCAGTTATAGAGTGATAGGGCTTGCCAGCCAATCAGACTTTAATTTGTAATGTAAAACATATGATAGTAGTTAAAGAGGTAATTCCTACTCTGTGAGAAGTGAAAATTTATTACCTTTAATTAAATACTAGCAGAGGGCAAATTGAATCAAGTGAAATTCCACTGCAACATTATGCTTTCCCTTGTCCTTTTTTTTTTTTTTAAATGAGTATGGATATGATCAAGAATATGTGAAATACATCTGTAGAAAACCAAGATAAAGTGCACTTGGAAAAAAAAACTATGTGACTGATGTGCACATGAGGAAGAAAGTGTTTCTAAAAACTTTTAGTATCTTGGTGGAAGTACATTGAGTTTGTTGAGTTTGAGCAAATTTAGTATTAAAAATAGTATAGCGTACTGCCCTTATTTCTGAAGTTTGGACCTGGTGTGCTTATTTGAGTTCCAAGTACAGAATGTGCTGGGTTTGATTGAATTTTCCTGGCCAGCACCGGGAAAGAGGGAGGGAGGTTCACTCTACTCTGATTGAACTACTGTAATTTTGCCAACCATAACTCAAAGGTTTAAGCAGATTCTGACATAATTTCTTAAGCCCTAATATAGTTAGTACATATTTATTTATTCGATTTAACTGAGTGCTTACTATGCCCTATAGTAGGTACCAGAGATACTATAACTCCTCTATACATGACCGTTTCCTTAAGGAAGCTGATATTCTAGAAGTGAGTAGGTATGTAACAGAAATCTCTCTTCTCTTTTGGCCAAAAGTGAGATGGATCAAGTAGCCAAATCCCCTACTATATGTGTGGATGCTCATTTGTGAATAAAGGATTGGTTGGACTCTGCCCAGATAGCACGGATTTTCCCATCCCTGTAGTGTGCTGAATTGGTTCATTGGAGTTTTGTACCACGGCAAGTTCACAGACTAAAAGTTTGAGTATGATGTAGCAGCTGCAGCCATGTGCCGGCCATTGTGCTAAACCCTCTACCTATGTTACCTCATTTAATTCTCACAACAACCCTATGAGGTAAACATTGTTATGATCCACTTTTATGGATATGGGAACAGGCTTAGGTTAAGAAGCTTGCCCAAATTCACAATAAAATGCTGAGCTGGGATTCAGTCATCTGAGGTTTGAGTTGATTCTTTAAAATTAAGCATAGTGCACAAAGGACTACATAGTATATGATTCCATTTACATAAAAGTACAAAAACAGACAAAGCTAATGTATGCCATTAGAAATCAGGATAGTGGTCATCCTGGCTGGGAGGGTTGTTGGAAGGAGCATGAGGGGTGTCTGGGGTGCTACAGTGCTCCATTTCTTGCTCTGGGTGCTGCTTTCATAGATGTGTTGATAAAAGATTCAAGCTCTACCATTAATGGTATGTGCACGTGTCCGTATGTACCTTATACTTCAATAACAAATTTTTAAAAATTAGGCCTAGATTGTATAACAGGAAAATAAAAATGCTCAGGCAGAGCAACATGTAATGAATTACTCCTTGTACTCTTCCATTTATATGCTTACTTGTAAAAGTCTATGAAGCTGGCACTCAGAACTTCTTGCCATTATTCTCCAGCATATGCTGTGCCCATTCCTCCTGCTAAAGTACATGAAATAAATGATTACTTCCTTGAGCTACGTATACCCAACTTTTATATGTCAGAGCTTACTCTGCTCCACTGCATGAAACCTTTACTTAAGCCGAACTAAATAGCTGCAGTTCCCTATAAATGCTCCACAATCACCATTTCTGAGCCTTTGCTCAGTCTTTTCCCTCCACCTCAAAGTTAATGCTATTACTCTCACTCCCACCGAAATATCCATATTCACCAAATCACTTGTCACCAAATATTTATCTAATGTGCTCCACTAATTACTTTGTACCTTATCAACCACATTTCTTTTTAACACAATGTGTTATTAGTAATCTTGTTTATTTAGAGTGCAAGTTCTCTTAACCAATGCTCAATTTACTAATCCAATTAACCCACATTCTTCATTCCCAAGATCCCTGTTCACCAAGAGATAGTAGGCTGCCAGACCTCTCTCCAGTTCATTGAACACTTTTGCTCAGCTAACCATGAGTTCAAATAATGTCAGATAAGAGGGCTTCTACTACATTTTTAAGTTTAATAATGTTTTATTTACCCCAATATATGCAAAATATTATAATTTTAACATGTGATTAATACACAACATCATTAATGAGGTATTTTACATTTTTGGGGGGGTTCTAAGTCTTTGAAATTCAATGTGCATTTTGCACTTATAGCCCATCTCAGTTTAGACCAGCCACATTTAAAGGGCTCGATAGCCATGTGCGGCAGGTGGTTACTGTCTATATGGGGCAGTGCAGTTCTAAATCAATGGGAAGTCTCAGAAATGTTTCATAATTCAGAAGAAACACTACCTATTTCAGGCCACAAATGAACAACTTAGTAAGGTTATAGACATTGTAATCTGGCACGGTCCATGCCATTTCGGGGTCTTGAAAGGAATAGCTTGGGCTGCCCTTTCCGAGTTGGCAAGGCCCCGGAAGGGAGAGCTGCTGGCAGGGCCACAGCTACCAGCACTTGCTTTCATTATAAAGATCTCTGCCTTGGCACAGTGGTGCGGCTTTCGCTTTCTCTTTTGATGTTTTGGTCAGTGTGGCAGTTTCCTAAGTTTCCAAAAAATGACACACAAACAGTTGTTGTCATAAAGTTAGATTATCCCACAAAAGATCTGGGAAGATTGAACAATTCCAAATTGACCCTTTGAGTCAATTTATTACACCAATGGATGTTTTAAAAACACCTTATGAATAGCAATGAGCAATTGTTTTTACCGAAAAAATTAATAAACAATAGAAATCCCCATCCTCTTCCCACCATCTGGGTAAATGGTTATATAGATTATAAAATGGGAAAAGGAAAAATTTGGTACCCTCCTAGGGGACGTCCTAAATATGACTTAAGTTGGCAAACGTCATTTACAGGGGATTATATTAATGGTAAGAGAATGGTTGGAATTAATGGAAAAAGATACTATAAAAAGAATTAAGTTTATGAGAAAGAATGCGTAGAAACCCTGTTACTCATTGGTGTCCTAAGTTAAATAAAAACATCTTAGTAAGATATTGGGACAAAAACATATGATGCACAACTTTCCCTCCTAAAAATAAAGATTATAGATGGAATTTAGAATGCACCTGGTTTTGTGAGGGATGGTGCTGTGCACTTTGACACTTTACATTGGGCCACACAGCTGCTATATTAAGTACATGCATGATAAAGCTGTTCAAATATCTTTTATTCCTTTTCCAAATAAACAATAGGTTCATGCCTATAGAAATATGAGAATCATTAAATCAAAATTAAAAATATATATAAGGTTTGTTTAACACTTTGAAACCACAATCGCTGCTGTCTCAATTTTGAGTCAGACATATAATTTATGCTTGCTGGTAGTAATAAGTTTAAGGTTAATACGAGGACAAGAAAAAAAAGAAACACAATGGTGAAAAACCTCAAAAACAGCGAGTCACGGACTAATTGACCACACAACAGATATAATCACCAGAAAGAATTGGCTGACGACTGAGTTTTATTTTAACCTTATAGATTATTAATTTTATGAGAACTGATGTAATTTTAAGAAAAGTTTCCGTTTAACTATTGGCTTAATAATTTTAAAGGTTTATGTAGTTAAAATGCCTACATTAACCCCCCCGTGTTGTGTAACAAATAAAAATGCTGTTTCCAGTCTAAAGGCTGCTTCAGCTGCTTTAGCTGCTCTGGCTGCAACAGCGCTGACAGCCCGCAGGCTGAGAACATGCTTCAGAGGAACCGAGGTCTCTGCCTGTGTTTTTTTATTATCGCTGCTTCCTCATCCCTTTTTCAAGGACCCCCAACTCGACTGGAGCTGGTCTCCGGCAGTAATCCTTCTCTTTCTTCCTTCATTCCTTCCCTCCCTCATTCCCTACTTTCCTCACTTCCATTCTTCTTTCCCCCTGAGTCTTTTGGAGTTAGAGTTTAATCTCAGTTCTTCTCCTTACTGACCATGGGACCTTGTCCATGTCCAGTTTCTTCATTAGTAAAATAGAAATCTACTACATTTTTAACCCCCTTACTGTCTCTATGGATTGTAAGCTTCCCAAGGGCAGGAGCTTTGTATTGCTCACCACTACATGTCCAGCATTTAGCATACCACCTGGAACTATGCAATACACCAAGGATGCAATGGTGAGCAGAAACAAGCAGCCCTGCTAGCATGCTTAAATTCTGGGAGGGGAGGTAGATGTTAATTAAGTGCTGTGCAGGAAAGAAATATGGTTCCATGAGAGGTTATGACAAAGGAAACCGACCTATTTTCCTCAGGAGAAAGTTGTTTGAAGTGAGATCTTACAGATGGATAGGCATGTGTTAAATTGGTAAAGAGGGTTGGGAAACAGCAGATAAAGGCCCCATGCAGGGAGACAGCATTCCACATTCAAAGACCCTAAGGCCAAGTTGGCTGAAGTAGAGATTGGTGGAGGAGGGGGATGGCACAGGGGAGGCTTCTGAAGCAGAGGGCCCAGGCCTGGTAGGCCATGTATTCCCAGGAAGCAGGCTCTGAGATGGGAATCAGCACGCAGGAACTGCATTGGGGAGTGCTCTGGTGATCAACACCTGAGGAAGGAAAGAAGCAGGATTGGCAGAGGGAGAAGCTGGTCTGCAGCGCAGTCTCAATGAAGGCCTCGGCCTACTCTATAGGGAGCTCTGGTGAGGAGACCAGGTCTATAAAGCCCTGGGTCTATCACTGGAGTGGGCTGCTCCAGGAAGGGGGCCTGCCCTTGGGTGAAAACACTTGTCAGCAGAGGCAGTTCCTTGGCTTTAGTGTCTTTGTGGAATAAGAGGCAGAATCGTCTGCTGAGAGGAAAAGGAGGTACGGTTGGTGTGGTAGGCACGTCAGAGATCGCAGGAGAATAAAGAACATTGGAAATAGTCCTTGAGATGAATGAGGAAGGAGTTTGATCAGGGAAACAGTAAAACTGCCAAGCAGCACCGAGGACTTATTTTAGGTTGGCAAGCATGAGTTCAGGCCCTCTACTAGGTCCATAATTGCACTTTTGTGCTAATTCAGTCCCTACCTGCCCCCTCAGCTGGCAGGGACCAAGGCAGGGACCCTGCATGAAGCCCTGCCTTTGGCATCCTCCAACATGACAAAGTTGACCTTGTGCGGCAGCGGAGAAAGCAGACAGCATATCTATTTGCCGAATGGATGTGACAAAGGATGGAGGGGCAAGGGAGTGTGGAATATTTCCAAGAATGGTGGTTCATGGAATAAGGCAGGATAACCCTCAGCTGGAAGTCACCTTGCCTCTTCTGAATTCCCATTGTGCTTCATCTCTCCTTCACTTGTGCTTGTCATTAATTCTGGGTTTTTGTTTGTTTGTTTGCTTGTTATAGCTTTTTATGTATGCCTTAGCTCCCTTCTAGATCTATAGCTCTCCGAAGAGATCCAACTCCTATTGGGCCCTCAGTAAATATTTTCTAAATGTTTTGAAATGTTATCTGCTGGTTTTATTTTGGCTGACCTACATTGACTTTATTTATAGCTTAACCAAGTATTTATTAGGGGAGGAGGAAGGGAGCCTGGATCCACACCTTAGGTTCCTCATTCATTCATTCTCTCAAGAAGTCTTGATCATGTCCTACCATAAGCTAGTAGGGATAACCTGGTTTCAACCCCAATCACAGGATTTAATGTTTGATGGGGAGAGACACACACTAAACAAATAGCCACCTTAATGACTATGTAACTACAAACCATGATAAAGATTCTGAGGAAAAGGAAGACAGAGTTTATGGATGTCTATAATGAACGGACTCATTAGATAGGTCAGGCAGGGAAGATTTCCCTAAGGAAATGGTGCTTGAGCAGAATCCCCAACTGGGGAAAGGGTTGAGAGGGAGAGAGAGAAAATGTAAGAATATGAACAGAACAAGGCTACAATTATTTATTGGTTGGCATTTGCTGCTCGGGCTTTACACTGAACACACCTCCAGTCTATGTAACCTGTCAACAGGACAGGCCTTCCAGGCTTCACCACTTCTGCTAGAACAATGCATTCTAAGATCAGAGGCCACAGCTGCAGGAGGCATGGGTTAGTGTATGTACATGACCTCTGCATCTTTCAGCATTTCAAGACAGCCCAAGAACTATTGCACTTGGCTGGGACATGTTAGAAGAAGGAAAGCCAGCTCTTATGACAGGCTCTTTGACCTCCTGGTTCTCAGTGACCGACTATAGATACTTCTGGCAGAACCTTCCTCTACAAACATCTGAAATCTGTTACTATAACTGTATTGAGTCTAGAAAAATCAAATCCAGTATACACATTAGGGCCATTATTATAATTGTCAATATATTGTATCATTAAGTCCTACAGGACTCTACACTTTATTGAAATAGTGTTTTTAAAAAATTAAAACTTGAAATGATTTGAAAAGCATATAATGGCAGTTATTGGGTAAATTCTTTCTTTAAAAAGAATGTAACAAAAAGTCTACATTGAATTATGTTATAGATTTTCCTTAGATACTTTTAACTTCTAGGTGGGCTGGTTTCTTGTCACCGGCTGGCTCTGACCCATAAATTTGTCATTCCTGCTCAAGAATATCAACTCATTTCATTTAAGTCATTGTGCTCAATTATCTTGGGTCACAGAAATTTGAAATAGGAAGATCTTAGATATCTTTCTGTAAAATGAGGAATTATTACGCTATATTCTGCTGTGTTCGTTTCCTATTGCTGATATAACAAATTACCACAAATTTAGTGGCTTGAAATGACAAAAATTTATTATCTTACAGTCTGAAAGTCAGAAGTTTGAAATCAGTTTCAATGGGCTAAAATCAAAGGGTCCCAGATAATCCAGTACAATCTCCCCATCTCAAGATCCTTAATTTAATCACAACTTCAGAGTCTCTTTTACCAGGAAAAGTTACACATTCATAGGTTCTAGGGATTCAGACACCAGCATCTTTGGCAGAATCATTATTTAGCCTCCCATATCAGGCTAACATTGTTTGCATTTCGGGCAGATACATAGTCCATGGACAAAATTTGAATAGTTGAGTAAATACAAAATATTACATAATACTCAGAAATTGTAGTCAATGAAAAGAGCTATTCAGATAGCTCCATATGAGGTGGATTTTTATCTTAAAAGCCCTTTTTTCTATTAAATTATTTTAGTTTTATTCTTTTTTTTCTTTTTTGTAGCATGGAAGAGGGTTTCTGTACCATTTGTTTATTTATTCAATAAATATACTTCCGTGTGTGTATGTGAAAAGCAGGCACTAGGCCGGCACACTCTCTTTATTAAAAATCATTATTCATAAGGCTACACTGATGATACCAAAGAACTAAATAAATAAAATTGGTTCAGTCTGATATTGAAGAATATGGAAACCAAAATTCAAGATGTGGAGGAGAAACCGGGGTTGAATCTTTGGGAAGAAGGGATTAGTGTTTCTCATGCCTTAGGACTGATGTATAAATAGGCAGGCCAAATTATCTTGAGAGGTGAATCATGAAGTTTGCCATTGAATCAAATGTTGATAAATCAAAGCAGGTATTATTTTTCTACTTTTGAAAATTTAATTAAAAATTTGAAGTTAATTCTATCTCTTACAGAATTCACAATTACTAGACATTTACTTTTTTTCTTTGGTGGCTGGCCTGTACGGGGATCCGAACCCTTGACTGTGATGTTATAATGCCTTGCTCTAGACATTTGCTTTTAGTATTTAAGGAAATTTGCTTATATGTATCCAACTATCTCCACGTATTTTAAACATATACTCTTTTTTACATAGGAAAGAGAAAACTAAAGATTTAAACAGAGAAATCTTGGGAAGTAATAGCTACTTCTCACCACCCATTCTTTAAAATTAGTTAATTGGTAACTTGCTTCCTCTCTCCAGTACTCCAAGATTGTATATTGGCCTATTTTCTTGTCCTGTAGCCCCAGATCTGCTTATGAGATGTGCCGAGACTCTGTTTCAGGTTCCTCTCTCTGGCCCACCTCACGGTTCTCCCCCATTATTACGTAGAATAACTCTGGGCTGAGGCTGAAGTAATTGTGATTGCAGAAGCATTTCTTTCACAAAGGCAGGAGTAAAAGAGGTTGTTTCAGATGGAATGAGACAACTTGACACCCCTTGCCTGTTTTCTAAGGGTGTTTGTTATGTTTCAGAGCAGGTGGGATATCAGGTAAAAGCCACATGCACATGGCCCTTGGAGAGATCTGTGTTGTAAACTGTGGGATAAACTTAGGGCAACTTTCAGTGGTTACTTTCAAGGTTTTCATAGCATTTTGGAAGTCATTGCAGGAAAAGGTTCCTCTCTTGGTGAGGAAACAGTAACAGGAAGTAGTTAATAGAAACCTTTGTGGGTTACTTAAGATAAAAGAATGTGGTCGTGCTCTCTTGGTATGAAGGAAAGTGTTTATGTGTTGCCTAGGCTGGATTTCCCTGTAGTGATTTGTAAAAGCCAAGTCACTGAGGGCAGCAAGTCCCTCTGATGACTGCAGGCCACCAGAGAGGCCAGCCCCAAGCAGTATGCCCAGCTAGTGGGGTGTGAAACACATACGTCTCCAGGCTTTTGTTCCACGAGCAGACAGCTTGGGCAGGAAATTCATCGGAGACTGCTCTGAATTAGAAACTATGATGTTGTGAATGGCCCGTCTGCTTACAGGCCAGAGCCGTTGGATCTCTTGAGTCCTTTAACCTCTTTTCTAGTTGCTTCAATGCACACACACACACACATCAGATTTTATTAGGCTTTGTTTTTGGAAGAAATAATCAAGAGGAGGACCCACATAAAGTGTGCTTTACCTAATTCCTATGTTAGCCATAAGTCGCTAGAAAAGGATTTGTGAAAACGAGCAAAATCTACTAGTCTGAAAATCCATTAAATTGACACAAGAGAGTAAGGCATAGATTGGTGAAAAATGACAATAACATAATGGAAAGGAACCGGTCTCCATAAGCAGCCAGAACACTGCAGGGTGTTCCCTAAGTAGCCTCCGCCTCCCGATCACTGGCCTTAGAAGAAGAACTGGCCTGAGGGACGCTCTATGCTTTCCAGCACTGGTTTCTGCACGGTTTCATTTGCCTGCACAGTAACCTCCACAGGTAGATGTACTGATTCTATTTTATAGACAAGCAAACTGAAGACCTATGCTTTCCAGCACTGGTTTCTGCACGGTTTCATTTGCCTGCACAGTAACCTCCACAGGTGGATGTACTGATTCTATTTTATAGACAAGCAAACTGAAGAGCAGAGAAGTTACTCAAGCTGCCCAAGATCATACTGGCAGAGGTAGATCTATAGTAAAGGGAATGAAGCTTAAAAGCCAGGTCCCCCACTTGCATGGGTCCCTGTGAGCACAGGGAGTCACATGGTGTGTGATGTAGGAGGGGAAGCAGATTGTAATCAGAAAACATTTCTGCATAAGCATTTCTGGTAAATCACCTAAAGAGATTTCAGAAGAAAAGATAGAAATCTCTACACCTCCAGAAATGTTGTGATTTCCTTTTTCATTCCAAAGAAAGAGTTGATTCTGCTCCTAATTCTGTATTCTTAAAGAAGGCCCCCAGCAAACTGTAAAAGCTTTGGGCCCCCTAAAATCTGTTATCTCCCTTTGCAGATAGGTGGCAAGTTGTACAGATGGGGGTTTTGAATTTGGGTCTTCTGATTCCAAGGCCTATTCTATTTTCAGTCTGTAGAAACACAGAAAACTACAAATAGGATATCATGTGAAAAAAAAAATAAAGGCAGGATATGGCTTTTATTTTTGCAATAATGGAAAACTTTGTATCTGATGAAAGACTGAAAGGAAATACTTTCAAGCTAAGAGAAGTATGTTATAATTTGTAAATTTGTGATTTTTCTTCTTTTTTTCCTAAATTTTCTGAAATGCTAAGTTGCTTCAATAATGTAAAATGAAACTGGAAAACAGAATTATATGCATTTAAAAATTTTACTGGCTTACAAATCATAATAGTTTTCAAGTTTTAAGTGTTTGTACAACAAGGCCAAGTTGCCAACAACAAATGAATTCTGGCAAATAGTTTATTTTCTCTCAAGGAATTGATATCTAACTTATAGCATCTTGGTGAAAAAAGTAAGATAGAATTTATTTCCAAATACCACTAGGATGCATTTATTTTGCAGCAAATCCTTGACATCCACTGTGCTTAAATAAATTTTTTCTTCTATAAAGTAGAGCTAAATATCACTTATCCCACTTCCACATCTAGTTTTGTACGTATATAAAGGAGATAGTAAAAATGGAAGAAAGAAGGCCAGGATCCTCATCCTAGATCTGATACCAGCCTAAGTTGGTTAACTCAACCTCTCTGAATTTGTCTCCCCTTTTATAAAATGGGAACACACATATCTTTGTTACGAACCTCTGAGTTAGGATGAAATGAGACAATAAATGTGTATGTGCCTATCAACTATGGACTTGTCTACGAAGGTGAGGCATTTTCATTGGCTAAATGATCCACTACTGCATCAGGAAAACAAGTCACTGTAAATATTGGAAAAAGGCTTTGAAAACAAGTCACTGCCTCAAATTTGCAGAACAGGCTATTCAATTGGCAGAGACAAGGATGATTAAGAGGACAAGAAACCATATCTGTCTCACTTACTACTGTAGTTCAAACATGTAGCACAGTGCCTGGCATATAGTAGGTGCTCAATAAATATTTGTGGAATAAATGTATACATGCATTTATGGAAGAACAATTGAATTTTTGCCCTACTCCAATATTGGGCTCCAATGTTAGAGGTAATTTTGATCAGTGAAGGTGGAGAAATTGCATTTTAGGCAGGGAGAAGAGAATAAAGCCTGGAGAATGGAAAATTAAAGACATACTTAGGGAAAGATAAGTGGTCCACTTTGGTTTAAAGAATTGCTATGGTGAAAATGCACATTGGATCCATACTCTAAAGGGCCTTTAAAATCTTGGTAAGAAGTAGAACTTTTATCCTAAAGGAATCTGGAAGCTTAATATGTCTCTGAGTGTGATGAAAGAATTATTTTTAAAAGCTAGAGCATGTGTGTGAATATGATGTGAGTATGTATTATTCCAACTGAAGAACAGGAAAGTTTGTCTTGGCAGCAGGTGAGACAGGCCACCCAGGAATGGTTCATTTAGTGACCACTGGCTGCAAGCTGTAATGCAGCTAGTGGTTAAAACTTATTCCCAATCAATTAACAAATATTCACTGGGTACTTCCTGTGTGTAAGATCCTGTGTGGACCACATGTAACAATCACAGAAGTGCGAGCCAAAAGCAAAGGTTTGCATTGCTTAAAGATTCCCCAGGGAGACGGACATATACAAATGTGAAAAATTTTCCAAAAACACATAGCAGTTCCTCCTGTGGACCAAGGAAGGGATACAGACAGAATGCTTTAAGAGTTTGAGGAAGATTGTATGCTGGGCCAGAAAAAAAATTTTATAAAGAACATTATTGGGACCATTAGTGTATTAGACTGCTTGGGCCGCCATAACAAAATACTATGGACTGGGTGGCTTAAACATTTATTTATTTCTCACAGTTCTGGAGGCTGGGAAGTCCAAGATCAAGGTGCTGGCAAATTTGTTTTTTGGTGAGGGCTCTCTCCCTGGCTTGTAAATAGCTGCCTTCTTGCTGTGTGCTCACGTGACCTTTCTTCTGTGAGTGTGTATAGAGGGGAGAGAGCTCTCTGATGTCTCTCTTCTCATAAGGATGCTAGTCCCATTGGATCAAGGCCCCACCATTATTACCTCATTTGACCTTAATTATAATCATGTGTTGCTTAACAACACGGATATATTCTGAGAAATGTGTCATTAGGTGATTTTATTGTTGTGTAAATGTCAGAGTGTACTTACACAAACCTAGATGGTATAGCCTACTACACACCTAGGCTATATGGTACTGCCTTTTGCCATTAGGCTACAAACATGTGTGGCATGTTACTGTACACTTTTATCAGCACTGTACACTTGGGCTACACTAAATTTTTTTTAAAAGTTTTTTTCTTTCCTTCCTTAATAATAAATTAACCTTAGCTTACTGTAACTTTTTTGCTTTAAAAACTTTTAAATTTTAAAAAACTTTTTGCTTCTTTTGTAATGCAGCTTAAAACACAAACACATATCTGTACAAAAATATTTTCTTTTTATTCTTATTCTACAAGATTTTTTCTATTTAAACATTAAAAATTTTTTTTTTACTTTTAAATAGCTGCAACATCATTAGATGATAGAAAATTTTCAGCTCCATCATTATCTGTGGGATCACTGCTGTATGTGTGGTCTGTCTTTGACTGAAACATCATTCTGCAGTGCATGACTGTACTTTTCTAGAGGCCCCATCTCCAAATACAGCCATGCTCGTAGTTTGGGATTCAACATATGAATTTTGGAGAAACATGTTCATGTCCATACAATTAGCAGCACTTGAATAGATTCCATAGATTAGATAATGGTATTATATCAATGTTAAATTTCATGATTTTGATATTCACTTAAAAATCATAGTGCAATTATCTTTGTTCCTAGGAAACACTCACTGAACTATTCAGGAATAAAGGAGCAACTCTCTTAGATAGTTCAAAGAAAATAATGTGTGTGTGTGTATGTGTGTATGTGTGTAGACGTACAGAGGGAGAGGATAAGAGGATAAGACAAATGTAGCTAAAATATCAGCAATTCTGGAGAACCTAGTTTAAAGGGCTATTCAGGGCTGGCCCCATGGCTCACTTGGGAGAGTGNTAGAGGCCCCATCTCCAAATACAGCCATGCTCGTAGTTTGGGATTCAACATATGAATTTTGGAGAAACATGTTCATGTCCATACAATTAGCAGCACTTGAATAGATTCCATAGATTAGATAATGGTATTATATCAATGTTAAATTTCATGATTTTGATATTCACTTAAAAATCATAGTGCAATTATCTTTGTTCCTAGGAAACACTCACTGAACTATTCAGGAATAAAGGAGCAACTCTCTTAGATAGTTCAAGGAAAATAATGTGTGTGTGTGTGTATGTGTGTATGTGTGTAGACGTACAGAGGGAGAGGATAAGAGGATAAGACAAATGTAGCTAAAATATCAGCAATTCTGGAGAACCTAGTTTAAAGGGCTATTCAGGGCTGGCCCCATGGCTCACTTGGGAGAGTGCAGTGCTGGGAGTGCCAAGGCTGCGGGTTCGGATCCTGTATAGGGATGGCCTATGGCTCACCTGGAAGAGTGTGGTGCTGACAACACCAAGTCAAGGGTTAAGATGCCCTTGCCGGTCATCTCAAAAAACAAAAAGAATAAATTTTATTGTGTGTTTTTGAGATTTACAACCTGATGTAATGGGATACATATAAATAATAAAATGGTTACTATAGAGAACCAATTAACATATCCATCATCTCACATAGTTAATTTTTTTTTGTGACAAGAGCAGCTAAAATCTACCTAACATAAATCCCCAACACAATACAACTTGTCCTCATGTTGTACATTAGATCTCTAGACTTGTTCATCCTACATATCTCCTATTTTGTATCATTTGACCTACCTCTCTCCCTCTCTCCCTTCCTCTTCCCTGGTAACAACTAACTGTGTTATTCTCTCTCTGTATATTTGACTTTTTTTTAAAGATTCCACATATAAGTGAGATCATGCATTATTTGTCCTTCTGTGTCTGGCATATTTCACTCAGCATAATGTCCTCCAGGTCCACCCATGTTGTGGCAAATGGCAGTATCTTCTTATTTATAGCTGAATATAAACAAATGTTTTTCTAATCTCATTGTCTATATGAAAGACAATTCTATTTTGGATGAGGATATGCTCTTATTTGAGGAAAGTGGGTGGGCTTAATGAGTTTTTAAGTAAAACAAAATTTAATGAATGGTCACTTATTCTGAGAACATGTTCTTCCTGTTTTGGGGGTGTTTAAATAATAATCTTTCTTTTTGAAACAAAAAATATTTCTTACTTGGCAAAATATGCCAGACCCCAAACTTATCACTTCTCTAAACTCCCAATATCTTTGAAATCTTACAGGTCCATGAAATATAAAAGTTTGGAAACTACTCCTGGGGTTCTTGGTTAAGAAATGCCATCTCTATACCTTTTTGACGGAGGGTTTTAGAAAGATCTCTGACTTTTACTCCATCCCA
>NW_007730453.1:18491-19707 GCF_000696425.1 Galeopterus variegatus | reverse complement strand
GAGAGAGAGAGGAGGAGAGAGCGTTAGGGAGTATATATACATTTGGGGATGGGGTTGTGTTATTTCATACAGTAGACAAGCTCAAGATGTGCATGATTTCCATTACACAAATAAAATTAATCCAATTACTGTGGTGTTGGTTGCACAACTCTGTGAATTTACTAAAGATTGTTACATTGAGTACTTAAAATGAGGGGATTTTATGCTATGTAAATTATACCTCAATAAAGCTGTTAAAAATTAATTCAGGTTTGTTTTCTATGTATAACCAATAAAATTGTAACAAAAGAAAATAGGAGCAAAACATGTTTAAAAAAAGAAATAACTTAGATGGTTTCACTGCAGAATTCTACCAAACCTTTAAAGAAGAATTAATACCAATTCTCTATGAACTATTCCAAAAAATTGAAACAGAGGCTACTCTCCCAAACTCATTCTACNAATTCTCTATGAACTATTCCAAAAAATTGAAACAGAGGCTACTCTCCCAAACTCATTCTACAAGGCAAACCTCACCCTGATACCAAAACCAGACAAAGATACAACAACAAAAAAGAAAACTACAGGCCAATGTCATTGATGAATATAGATTCAAAAATCCTCAATAAAATTCTAGCTAATAGAATACGGCAACACACACATAAAATTATACACCATGATCTAGTGGGATTCATCCTAGGGATGCAAAGTCAGTTCAACATATGCAAAAAATGTGATACACCACGTCAATAAAATCAAACACAAAAATTGTATGATCATCTCTATAGATGCTGAAAAAGCATTTGAGAAAATTCAACATTCATTCATGATAAAGACTCTCTATAAATTGGGTATAGAAGAAAGTATCTCAAAACAATTAAAGCCATATATGACAAACCCATGGCCAGTATCATCCTGAATAGAGAAAAATTGAAAGCCTTCCCCTTAAGAACAGGAAGAAGACAAGGATGCCCACTCTTGCCACTCCTATTCAACATAGTATTGGAAGTATTAGCCAGAGTAATCAGGGAAGAGAAGGAAATAAAGGGCATCCAGACTGGAAAAGATGAGGTAAAACTGTGTCTGTTTGAAGATGACATGATCCTATACATAGAACAGCCTAAAGATTCTACAAAAAACTTCTGAATTAATAAATGATTTCAGCAAAGTTGCAGTATACAAAATCAACATGCAAAAATCAGCAGCATTTCTATATTTTAACAATGAACTGGCAGAA
>NW_007730453.1:14990-17696 GCF_000696425.1 Galeopterus variegatus | reverse complement strand
TTGAGAGAAATTAAAGAGGACACAAGAAGATGGAAAGATAGCCCATGCGCTTGGATTGGAAGAGTTAACATTGTCCATACTACCCAAAGTGATCTACAGATTCAATGTGATCCCCATCAAAATTCCAATGACGTTTTTGTCAGAATTGGAAAAAACAATCCTAACATGCATATGGAAGAACAAAAAACCACAAATAGCCAAAGCAATACTGAGCAAAAAAAAAAATAAATAAAGCCAGAAGCATTATACTACCTGACTTTAAACTATACTACAAAGCTATAGTAACCAAAACAGCATGGTACTGGCATAAAAACAGACACATGGACCAATGGAGCAGAATAGAGAATCCAGAAATCAAACCCATGCACCTACAGTCATCTGATCTTTGACAAAGGCACCAAGACTACACACTGGGGAAGAGACTACCTCTTCAGTAAATGGTGCTGGGAAAATTGGAGATTCATATGTAGAAGAATGAAACTAGACTCATACTTCTCACCATATACCAAAATCAACTCAAAATGGATTAAAGACTTAAATATACATCCTGAAACAATAAAAATCCTTAAAGAAAACACAGGGGAAACACTTCAAGAGTAGGTTTGGGTACAGACTTTATGAATATGACCCCCAAAGCACAGGCAAACAAAGGAAAAATAAACAAATGGGATTATATCAAACTAAAAAGCTTCTGCACAGCAAAAGAAACAACAGAGCAAAAAGACAACCAACAAAGTGGGAGAAAATGTTTGCAAAATATACCTCTGACAAAGGATGAATAACCAGAATATACAAGGAACTCAGACAACTTAACAGCAAAGAAACAAGTAACCCAATTTAAAAATGGGCAAAGGAGCTGAATGGTCATTTTTCAAAGGAAGACACATGAATGGACAACAGACACATGAAAAAATGCTCTACATCACTCAGCATTCGGAAAATGCAAGTCAAAACCACTTTGAGATACCATCTTACTCCAATTAGGGTGGCTAATATCCAAAAGACTGAGAATGACAAATGCTGGTGAGGATGTGGAGAAAAAGGAACTCTCCTGCACTGTTAGTGGGACTGCAAAATGGAGCAGCCTTTATGGAAAATGGTATGGAGTTTCCTCAAACAGTTACAGATTGATCTACCATATTACCCAGCTATTCCACTGCTGGGTATGTACCCAGAGGAATGGAAATTATCGTATCAAAGGGATACCTGTACTCCCATGTTTATTGCAGCACTATTTACAATAGCCAAGAATTGGAACCAGCCCAAATGCCCATCATCAGATGAGTGGACAAGCAAAATGTGGTATATCTGCACAATGGAATACTACTCTGCTATAAAAAAAAAATATTACCATTTGCAGCAACATGGATGGACTTAGAGAAAGTTATATTAAATGAAAGAAGCCAAGCCCAGAAAGAGAAATACAGCATGTTCTCACTTATTTGTGCAAGCTAATAAAAATAAGTATACAAATGAACGGAGTTGGGGGGAGGGGAGAAGACACAACAATCACAAAATTCCTTGATTTTGTTAAAACAAGTGAACAGATATGATGTTGATGGGGGCAGGGGGAGAGGGAGGGAGGAAAAGGAGGAATTGGTAAAGGGAAATAATTAATAAAATAACTAAAATCATTAAATAATTAAAATAATTAAAATGATAAAATTTAAAAAATCTATTTAATGACAATTTGCCATTAAAAAATTTTTTTTAAAGATATAACCTAATTCACACTCAAGTATAATATTGTAGGGCTGTAGAGAGATGGTCAAAAGTGAGAATCTGTTACTAAACCACATGAGAACTATAAAAAAGTTTTGAATTTTCAGTTTGCAGATTGTTCTGAATGCTCTGACCCAGGTAACCTCCCTAGTTCTGTACACAGCGTCCACTGATGACTCCATCCAGGTTGTGAGGTGCCAACAGGAGTCATGGGGAGGGTGACCCAGAGGGTCTTTATCAACTTGAGAATAGCTCCAACTGGAGTGACCACATAATTTATCATCTAAACCAGAGAGAGTTTGGAGCTTGAAGTATGATGATGGTAAGAAAATCATATGCATGGCCTTTCTAGCTCTATCATGTGTCTGATAATATAACAAATATTCATATGTAAGTCTTGGCTGGTTTTATAAACAGGATTTGGAATCAGAAGACCTGTTTACCTTTCTGAGCTTTGATTCCCTCAATTCTAAGATGGAGAAGCTTATTCCTTTCTTCTCTCCCTCCCTTCCTCTTTTCCTCCTTCCCTCTCTCCTTTTGTACGTTCCTTCCTTCAACATGTATGAAGGGACTTCAAAAAGTTCGTGGAAGAATGAAATTAAAAGATAAAAATAAAAAATATAAACTTTATTTTTTGACATAAGTGCCATCAAGTTCAAGATGCTTTTGTAAGTGATGATACCAGCCATTTAGTCCATCCCCAAAGAACAGAGTTGTAGGAATTTATCCATGTCAAGGCAATCCTTTTTATATTATTAGCTGAAGAAGAATGCGTGCCCTTTAGGGATTTTTTTAAAATTAGGAAACTGAAAGAAGTCAGAAGGAACCAAGTCAGGACTGTAAGGTGGTTATGCCTAATCATTTCCCATCTAAATACTCACAAAATTGCCCTCATTGGATGAGAGGAATGAGCAGGGGCATTGTCCTGGTGGAGGAGGACTCTCTCGTGAAGCTTTCCTGGGCGTTTTTGTGCTAAAGCTTTGG
>NW_007730453.1:13569-14292 GCF_000696425.1 Galeopterus variegatus | reverse complement strand
TCCTGGTGGAGGAGGACTCTCTCGTGAAGCTTTCCTGGGCGTTTTTGTGCTAAAGCTTTGGCGAACTTTCTCAAAACACTCTCATAATAAGCAGATGTTATTGGTCCTTGGCCCTCCAGAAAGTCAACAAGAAAAATGCTTTGAGCATCCCAAAATACTGTTGCCATGACCTTTGCTTTTGAACTGTCTGCTTTTAATTTGACTGAACCATTTAGTAGCCACGGCTTTGATTGTGCTCTGTGTTCAGGACCATACTGGTAAAGCCATGTTTCATCTCCTGTTATGATTTTTTGAAGAAATGCTTCAGGATCTGGATCCCACTTGTTTAAAATTTCCATGGAAAGCTCTGCTCTTTTCTGCAGCTCATCTGGGCAGAACAATTTTGGCACCCATCGAGCTGAAAGTTTGCTCAACTTCAATTGTTCAATCAGAATTGTGAAGGCTGAACCAGTTGAGATGTCTATGGTGTTGGCTATTGTTTGTACATTAATCATCAGTCTTCTTCAATTAGGGCATGAACGAGATTAGTTTTTTCCTTGCATATAGATGTGGATGGTCTGTCACTGTGGACTTCATCTTCAACATTGTCTCATCCCTTCTTAAAACAAATTATCCATTTGTAAACTGCTGGTGTCTTTGGGGCATTGTCCCCATAAACTTTTTGTAAGGCATCAATGATTTCACCATTCTTCTACCCAAGCTTCACCATCAATTTGATGTTTA
>NW_007730453.1:11727-12601 GCF_000696425.1 Galeopterus variegatus | reverse complement strand
TCCTTGAACCTCCATTCACTCCTAGGTTGCTCCATATTTTAGACAGAACACTGACAACCAGCTGGAAATACCTCATCTTTCCCTCAACACACCTTCCAAGTTTCCTCCTTGCAGAGGGTGAACCGTGGAGGCCTTGCTGTGGCACACCCCTTCTCACACCCTGGACCCCGTGACCACACAGCCAAGCTTGCTGCCCTCAGCACCTCTCATTACTTGATCATTTGCTTTCTCTTTACCTGATCCTTCTCATCATCCTGCAAAAGTGTGGCCCATCTCCCACCTTGAAAAAACACCCTCCCTTCACATCTCCCATTTCTCTGTTGCTCTTCACAGCAAAACTCCACTTCCTCCCTTTCCCTTTTATTCTGATAAAGTTCCATCTTGCCAAGTCAATGCCCAATTTGCTGTCCTTCTCTTACCCTCTGACCTCTTAGGGGCACGTGACAGAGCAACTCTCTTGCCTGAACCCCTTCCTTCACATGGCCTCTGGGATCCTTCTGGTTTTCCTCCTTTCCTACTGGCTGCCCCTCTTGGTTTCCTTTCCAGTTTCCTCCTCCTTCCACGCCCAACTTCTAAATGCTGGGGTCCCCAGGCCTCTGCCTGGACCTCTTCCTCTTTGTCTCTATGTTCCCTCAGGTAATTTCATCTAGTCCATGGGTTTAAATAATATCCATACATAAACAAGAGAGCTGTCTCCTCCAGCATTCATTTATTAAATTTGCTTTTTTATTATACAAGTAACACACTTTCAATTATAGAAAATATGCAAAACCCAGAAAATACAGATAATCAAAAATAGGAAGATAAGGGCCGGCCCGGAGGGTTCGGATCCCACATACAGACCGGTTCCCGCTCACTGGCTGAGCGAGGCGCG
>NW_007730453.1:3168-11644 GCF_000696425.1 Galeopterus variegatus | reverse complement strand
AAATAAAAATAAAAAAATAGGAAGATAAAAATCAGCTGTAAATTCACTACCCAGAGATAATCACTGTTAACATCTTGGTGTACACAATTTTTCTTCATGCTTACATACACATATGTATATATAAATGTATACGGACTTTTAAAATAATAAAACAGGACTATACCATACACATTATTTTGTAGTTTGCTTTTTAAATTTAAAAATGTCTTTCTGGATGTCCAGCAGTATTTTATAGTTTGGATATTTCCACAATTTGTGTGACTCAACCCATTCTTGTTAGAATTGTTTGCAAATTTTGGCTATCACACGAAGAAGGCGTGGCCGCTTCCTCCCCGGACTGTTCTGTTATATCCCAGGACACCCTCCTGGGAGATCAGAATTGCTGAGCCAGAGGCAGGCACGCTGTAATACACACTGTCAGCGTCTTTGGAGTCCTGGGCTCGGGCATCTGCTTTCTCTTGCTGAGGGCCAGTCCACCGACATCACCTGTCAGTCCTAGGGCTGGCAAAATGTCCCCGCTGCCAGCCCGGGAGCGGTGAGGGGCGCAGGCCAGCAGCACGGGGCGGACCTTTGTCCATCTGCGCCCCCCAGCACGGAGCGCAGGGGTCTGATGGCCGCACAGGGCCCCCTGGCGGGACGCCTGCCAGAAGCGTGTGGCGTCAGGTGGGGCGGGGCGCCGACCTTTGTGCCGCCAGACAGCAGATGGGCCGCAATTAGGGACGTGAGGAGCAGGTCAGATGGCAGGCTCCCCTGGACCTGCCGCCGCCACAGACATTTTGGCGGGAAGAGAAAAAGAACGTTTTCTCTAGGACAGGCCCTTTGGACAAATGTCTTTTTGACTTTGTGTGTGCTTGGGGGCGGGGTTGTAGCTCAAACTGGGCTCTTTCCTTCTGGGATAAAAGCCTTTTGCTCTGTCAGATCTGGGCCAACAAATGAGGGGAGTGTCCGTCTGGCCTTTGGGGACAAACAACAGAGTGGTGTTTGCACTCGGGTGAGCTCAGGCTGGCCCTGCGGGCCATTGTCACGAGGACTCTTTGAATGCAAAGGGTGTCGTCCAGGCGTGGCGTCCAGGCGTCCAGGCTGCGTGCAGTGCAGAGGGACAGGACAGCGGTGAGGGGGGAGGGACACAGAGACCCCAGAGAGAATCCCCAGGCACGTTTTGGCCCAGCGTTCCTGGCAGTTAGGAGACGAGGCGGGGCCCTGAGCAGGGCTGGATCTGTGGTGTGTGCAGGGTGGGGGTAGGAGATGGGGGGCAGAGCCAGGCTCTATCTGTAGCCCAGCCCCATGGCCTCTGCCCCCGCGTGGCCCTTTCTCCAAATCTGGCAGCAGAACTGGTTATAGTCAACACAACTTATCCAGGCCGGCTGCTTGACCACTGTTAACACACAGTGGCAAATGCCCTGCTTGGATTTGAATGGACCATTCAGTTCTAGAACACCACTGTCCTGGGCCAGCAGACGTGAGGGGACAGTGTAGGGGCAAAGAGAAGGCTCACCTGGGAACTGACATGATTGCCCGTGGCCAGCCTGTTTGGATCCCACCTTCCCACCGAACCCTGACTTCTAAGACATTGTCCTGTATAGGAGGCACAGATGTGCACCTGTGTTTGAGTGGTACGTCATTGGTTTTCTAAAAAGAGAGTGAAATCTGTATCAGATCAGATAGAATGATGTCACAGAGAACCCTTTGGAGTTTCAGGGATTGTCTCCTGGAAGCGGGGCTGTCCAAGAGCACTGTGTGGCCAGTGCGAGGATTCGAGAGCCCTGGACTTGAATCCCACCTCTACTGCTCCTTCATGCTGTGACTGTGGACAAGCCTAAGTCTACTGACCCTCCTTTTCTTTACTGGTAATCAGGAGAGAATAATACCCAGCCCACAGGGTCAGGGTAAAAATGGAATAAGCTCTGTGAAGACAACACTAGCATCAGTTAAGGGGATGATAATGATGGTGACATTGATGTCTTTTCAATACTTAGGGTGGCATCTTCCCAGAGATGGAATAAGCTCTGTGAAGACAACACTAGCATCAGTTAGGGGGATGATAATGATGGTGACATTGATGTCTTTTCAATACTTAGGGTGGCATCTTCCCAGAGGAGTAGCCTCTCCCCCTACTTTCCCTACTGCAATAGGCAGGCAGCATTTTTTTTTTTTTAAATCACAACACTGGTGTCCTTAGATTATCTTTCCTGTTCTCTAACTCTGAGGGATTCAGTACAGTAGCTGCTAACCACACATGGCTATTCATCTCTTGAAATGTGGCTGGTTTGAATTGAGAGGTGCTCTGAGTGTGAAATATACACCAGATTTTGAAGACTTACTACACAAAAGAATGTAAAACCTCTCACAAATAATTTTTATATTGATTACATGTTTTAAAATGATCATATTTCAGATACACTGGGCTACATAAAAATATTAAAATTAATTTCTCAGTTTCTTTTTGCCTTTTTAAAAACGTGGCTTATAAAAAAATAAAATTATGTTTGTGGAATGTGGTCTATTGGATTGGATGCAGGAAAAAGACTCCTTTCTTAACATTCAGCCCTCATCTTCCCTCGAAGGCTGGCTGTTTGGGGGACAGAATGCTCTCATCTGTCTCTCACTGGAAAGCCCAGTTCTTCTTGCTTCAGTGTTTTCTGACAGGAGGTTGTTTTGAGACTGCAAATCTTACCTTTTTCCTATAAATCAGGAGCCAAAGAAAGGTTCTACCCTCAGGTTGACCAACGCTTTTCTGGAAATGGAGGCTCTGGCTCCTGTGCCTTATCTTTTAGCACAGGTGATTAGAGAAAACCCAAATCAAAAGGAATATCTGCCAATGACTTTTAGTGTTTGAATGTGCTCTGATGCTCTATGCAACTGGCATTCTCTTTTCTCCTTTATAAGTTTAAATCAAAGCACAAGACAGTTAAAGCCTTAGGGGATATTTTGGCATGCTGAGAACTGTGGCCACAAGTTGGAGAGGAGATGACCTTCCTTCCCTCTGAGCAGAGGTAAAGACTTCATCGGGAAGGACCCCACCCCCCACGTACAGATCCTCCACAAGGACTGCAAGAGGAGAGAATAACTCCTTCTCACCTCCAGTCGGAAGTGGCTGAGCGTGACTCACTCAGCTCCCATCGAGGAAGCATTTCACACCAAGCTCTGTACTTTGGTCTAGGCCAAGTAGAGTAAGTTGCATTTTCTTAACTTAAAGTTCTCTTCTAAACAGTTTAAAGTCCCATAGCATTTTTGTCTTTAAGAGAGAAATTGGGTGGCAGTCAGGACGGGGTGGGGTCATCCAGGCCGGCCACCTGCTCTGCGACTGGGGGCAGTGCCCACCCTGGTGAAGGTTCTCCCCAGCTGGCCTGAGCCCAGATGAGGCTGGAGCTGGCCCTTCCCGGGCACTCAGCAGCCTTGCGGACGTGGGTGACACTGAATTCCCCACTTCCAAGAGTGGGAGGATGCCAGGGACCCTTCTCCAGCTTCATATTTGGTCTATTTTTATAGAGGCTCAAATCTGGGCTTGGCCGACTGCAGCTGGACAAGTCGTTCAGCGTCTCCATTAAGTGAGGAGTTGGCAAAATGAGTTCTCTGGTTCCATCTGGTTCCCAAGTTTTGTGACTCGAATGTGAGGAAGGAGAAACATCAGGGTCAGGGGAATCAGGTTCACAGGAAGGGGACTGGATGTTTCTTCTTAGAACAGCACATACCCAGAAGCAAGCCTGGGTGAGGGGAGGTTACTGTTGGAGAGGTTTCTTATCTGATCGTCCTCTCCTTTCCAATGAGTGTGCCCAGTGATAACCATCAAAAGCCCGGACTTGGATAAATCACGGCTCTAATACTCACCATCACAGCACATCCTGTGCTCTGTGATTGCCTTCCTGGGAACAGGGCTTGGGCCACTTCCCAACCCTCAGTCAAGGCCTCTGTGGAGGCTGGATTCAACTCCAGCCATTGATAACCTGAGCTGCTGAGTGTCTGTTGACTGCGTGGTTGGCAGTAGGTGGGGGGTAGAGGGCTGGAAGGACAGGAAAGAAGAGCAGAGTCGCTGTCTTCAACTGGGACTGGTGGGAAGCCATAGGAAGAGCCTCATAATTCTTACTCTCTCCCACTCACCCCTCACCCGCAAAGAACGCCTTTGTAGGGAAATACCACAGCTCAGATATTCCACCCCTGCTACTCATGCTGGGCATTCGGGGCCATCTCTGACCTAACCCCAAGCCATCCTTTCCTGCTTGCTTTCTCACAATCCTTGGTCAGATTCTCTCTTCTCCTGAGAGAAACGCTTCACCTTCCCACCTCTATTCTTTCCTGGGCTAGACGCCCTTTCTAAAATGCCCCGGGCCCATATCTACCTCTTTACATCCTAATCACCATTCAAGGCTGTATTAGTCTGTTTCTGTTGCTTATATCAAAATATCTGGAACTGAGTAATTTTCAAGAAAACAAAATTAATTGCTTACAGTTTCAGAGGCCGGGAAGTCCAAAGTTCAGGGAACACATTTGGTGAAGGTCTTGGTCTTGGCAACAGTGACCCAGGGGTCTCACATGACAGAAAGTGGCAGAGCCGAGAGAGAGAACTTCTCACATGCCCTTCTTTTAAAGCCCTCAGAACCACATCTCTGACCACTGTTTTTAATCCATTCGGTAGGGCATGGTCCTCAGAATCTAATCACCTCTTCAAGGCCCCACCTTTCAATTAACATAATTAGATTTCCCACCCTCTTAACAGTTACAGTGGGGATCAAGCTACTAATACATAAGACTTGGGGGACACAACTGTATCAAAGGCCCAGCTGGTCTTGCCACCTCCTTCATGAAGCCTTCCTAGATCTCCTGAGCCAGGAATTTTTTCTCCCCCACCTGAGCATTCATAGTCTTTGGTTTGTATCTCTTTTTTGATACTACTTGCTTTCTACCTATTCTAGTCATTTCTACACATCTTTGACCATGCCTTTACATGCCTTAGAGCATTTAGCTCATGCAGTGCACTTAGCAGATACTCAACAAATGTTTCTTGATTGACATATGAAATGAAACTGGCACAAAAATGCATGCCCTGGTGCTGGTGTGGCAGCACAGCAGTACAGCTGTCAGGCAGGTGAAACGAAGATCTAAGAGCAAATGACTCCGACCACCTCAAAACACACAGGCTTTATTTTCCAGCTTGCCAGCCTTGTCTGCCTCCCGGAGAGGACCTATTCTTCCCCTTCTCTTTTTATCTTTGAGCCCTACGCACCTGCCTTCCTCTCAGGCAGAATAATGGAAGAATTGGAAATACAAGATGCACTTAAGGAAAAGAAGTACTAATTTTGAAAGATTACATTGTGTTTACACTAATCTCACAATACAGGAATATAGGGAATTTAGTTTTGATCACTTTCTGCTTGTCATTCACTTTTTTTTTTCAGACAATATTTAAAGCAAGCTTTAGGGTCTTATGAGCTCTAAACCAGTGCTTCTCAAATGTGAATATGTGTACACACCCCTGAGGATCTTACTGAAATGCAGAACTTGATTCAGTAAGTCTGGGTGGAGACTGTAGTTTTGTGTTTCTAACAATCTCCCAGGTGGTGCCTGTCCTCTGGTTCTATGACCCACACCTCAAATAGCAAGGCTCTATAGATAATTTTCAAAATGTGTGCAGTAACTCAATTTCTCAAATCACTTTTCTCAGTTTGAATTCGCTTAATATCTTGTTTGTGCTGTTCTTAAGGCCCATCTAGCAGACTTTATTTTAGTATAGCTATGCCATACATTAGAATCCATCTCTTTGAAGATGGAAGCCATCTCTTCCTTATATCTTTACATTTTTCCTTATAACCTTCATAATCTTAGCACAGAGTAGGTCCTCACAAATATTTGTTAAATAAATGAATGAATGAGTGAATTAATAGGCAAAGCAAAACTATTAGGTTATATTCTATGGCATGGTTGTGCCCCTCAGAGAAAGCTGAGTCTCAGAAGAGAAAGCAAGGTGCTGTATGAAAGCCCCTCCTCTCTCAGGAGCTGACCTTGCCTAGGGAGAAGGGCCATTTTGACTTGACTGTGCTGAATGAATGCCATTTTGGATGTCGTAGGCTCCCAGTCACATGCTGGAATGTGCTGCTGGATTGGAGGCACTGCTTGGCATATGGCGGTCACCATATACAAGGTTTTAGTATTATGTGCCTCTGGGGACTTCTCACTGTAGTCTATGTAATTATTCAAGTGCTAATTATAGAACCTATTGAGTATCCAGGCTCTTAGGCTTTCTGTCTTATTTCTTGCTCCTTGTTTCTTTCTGGTCACTTTTCAACAGATCGACGTATCCATCTTGTCCTTCACAGAGCTGCCAGTGAGAGCTTTCTAGGAGAGATTTCCTCTGAGCTAAGGTTTTAGTATTATGTGCCTCTGGGGACTTCTCACTGTAGTCTATGTAATTATTCAAGTGCTAATTATAGAACCTATTGAGTATCCAGGCTCTTACGCTTTCTGTCTTATTTCTTGCTCCTTGTTTCTTTCTGGTCACTTTTCAACAGATCGACATATCCATCTTGTCCTTCACAGAGCTGCCAGTGAGAGCTTTCTAGGAGAGATTTCCTCTGAGCACTCCACTCTTCCTGTCAGCTTCTGATGACTACCCATGGCCAACCAGAGTCAAAAACAAGTGCTTAGCATGGCATTCCAGGCCCTTCCTATCCTTAACTTCTACCTTTTCCCCCTATCACTCTACTCACGTCAAACGGACCATTTTTCAGTCCCCAAGTGCATTCTTGGGCCTCTGTTGTTTTGTTTTTGCTCTTTGCCTAAAACTCTTTCTCTCTTGTCTGCCTAGCAACCTCTTACTCCTAGCCCTGCCTGATCCCAGCTTCCTCGGGGTCTTCTGATGTCCCTGGGGAACCAGGGAGTCCTCCTCTGGGGCCTGCTTCTTTGCCCCTCCTCTGTTTCTGCATTTATCACATTGTCATCACTGGACCTCCCTCCCTGTCCCACCTGCCTTCTCCCTTGTGTCTTCAGCACCCAGTGGACACTCAACTCATGGTTTTTGAAGAAATGAAGTCAGCAAGGAAGCACTTTAGCTGGCCACTATTCACAACAACGCTTCTTCCTTTCCTTGGCAACCCAGAAGAAATTCACACCAGTGCAGCACCTGCTACATGCCAATTTCATTACCTCCCTAACATATTTATGCTTCACAACTCCTCTATGCAGTAAGTGTTATCTTTGTTTTATACACGAGGTTCAGGGAAGTTAAATCACTTGCGGCAGATCTTTCTAAAATTTTTGTCTGCAGATTCAGGGCCCGGAATTTAGCCATATGCTAGAAGCTGGAGCTCTGGAAGCCCAAGTCTTGTAAAGTATGTGTTGGTTGCCTGTGCCTTCTTCACAAGGCTGGTAGGTTGGGCAGAGAGGCTGCCTGAGTCACTCATTCCTAAAATGAGACTTGAGATGTTTAATGGAATTTCCCTTTCCTGTCTCTGGTATGTTCATGTGACTCAAGTGGAGGCAAGGTGAGGAGGGAGCTCACTGCCTTGTTAGGCATGACATTGAGGGTGGGGCAATATTCTAAACCACAAATAGCCAAATTATTTCTCCTTTCAAGAGGGGTTACTGCTGGTCATGCTCTTGTAGCCATCATGTGAAAACAATTTCAAAAGGTTTTTTTTCTTTTTCTGTTAAATTTAAAGACAAGTGATTTCGTGCTTGCTTGTCTAGAGTTTCAGATGCATTGCAGTTGTGGAGTAATGGACTGATCTGTGATCAAAGCAGACACAAACTCACTTAGTATCTTATTGAACACTTATTCAACACTTATTGAACTTCTCTGAGCCTGATTTCTCATTTAGAGAATGAGGCTTCTGGGAGGACTACATGAGAGTACGTATTTGTGAAAACAGGGATGAGCCTATAGGAGCCACTCACAGATGTTTGCCGAGTGTGAGGTCCCAGATCTAGTCTTCCCTAATATTTATCTCTCATTGTGACCTGCTCTAGAATTGAAGTGCTTAAGCAATTCTAGGAACAGATTGGATATAAGTTACAAGTAAATATTCAATGATGTATCTGAATATTTAAATAGTAGTGCCCTTTGGTATTTTATTTCTTGGGAAATTAAGTGAAATTGAAATGAAAGTGATTGGATTTAGAGCCAATTGCAATGAAATCTGCTGGATTTTTATTGTTGATTTATTTGTTTATTTTTATTTTTAAATTTTTTTCCTTTTTGTCTTTTTTTTACTGACCGGCAACGGGATCGCAACCCTCGGTGTTGTGTCCGCACCGCGCTCAGCCTAAATTTTTTTCCTTTTTGTCTTTTTTTTACTGGCCGGTAATGGGATTGCAACCCTCGGTGTTGCGTCTGCACCGCGCTCAGCCAGTGAGCGGGAACCGGTCTCCACATGGGATCCAAACCCTCGGCGGGAGCGCGGCGCACTCTCCAGTGCGCCCCCAGGCCGGCCCTTATTTTTATTTTTTTTATGCCTCATCCTAACCTACTATAATCTCTGGATGA
>NW_007730453.1:0-1616 GCF_000696425.1 Galeopterus variegatus | reverse complement strand
AAAAAACCCCACCACACAACTCTTATTTTTCAGCTGATTTTATTACCAAATAAAGTAAGAGCTTTATTCATCCCCAGCCTCATTCAGTCCCTGAACCTCACCTCCATGCAATGCTCCAGAATGCTTCTGAGGTAGGGATGGGGGCTAGGGTAGGAGTCAGGGTGTGTCAGGTCACCAGGGCAAGCAGTAGCTGATGGAAAACCACAAGTAACAACACAGTGGTGGTGTGTTTCCTGCACATGTGACCTCCTGAAGGGCTGCGTCGTCCTTGGTGAGGGTTGCTTCTTTTCTGAGAATGCCCTCAAGTACTGGGAGTTCTATATCTCACGTCCTCAAATATTTCTTTGATTTGCGACACCCATACTTTGTGACTGCCAATTAATGATAGATTTGCAAATGTTTCTGCTTTTTCTGACTTTCTTGATTATGTCAGCCGAATTATTTTTAGACACCAGAGGGGACAGGGAGATAGTGGAAGCAAAAATCCCCCACAAATGGTGGCAGCTGAGGATGGAGCAAGTGTCAGGGGTGCATGCAGAGTTTGGTGACACCAGAGAGGAGGTTACATCTCGTGGGGCAGTTTCAGTACAGCTCTGTAAGAACAATTCTGTCAAAATAGCTGCACCACAAAAGCTGTCTGGAAAGAGCCTGCTTCTGTCTCTGATTAGAGTTATGTGGTGATCACCTGAAACCTATTCACTCTAATGAAGGCTGTTCTCTTCAAAACCTTGGCAAGCAGTCCATTCATTCTGGTGACATCATCTCCCAAACGTCTTTGGAAACTCTCCTTTGTAATTGCCCTTCGGAGTCTGTGGAACAATTTGTTCTCTCGCATTTTATTTATTTTTGTTTTGTTCTTTTGGTGGCTGGCCAGTATTGACCCTTGACCTTGGTGTTATGGGCCATGCTCTAACCAACTGAGCTAATCGGCCAGACCTCCCGTATTTTTTAATAGCAAAGGCCCTCTGAGGCCTTGACAGCATGAGCCCTGAGACATCTGGAGGAGCTGCCTGTGCACCTGAATTTGCCAATGTGGTCATTCTGTTGTTTGCTTTGTATATAACAAAAAATCAAACAAACCAACAAACCCTGCCTACTCCCACCACCTGCACTGTGGTATGAAAAAAACGTGGATTCAGTAGACTGCTTTGCCTCTCAGAAAATGAATACTAATGTGGCAGCTTGATTTGTTTCTGACAGTCTTTCTAGATTAACTTAAATAAAATTCAGGGAATGAAGACATTAGCCCTGCCCTGTCCAGTACGAAAGTTACTGGCCACATAAAGCTGTGAAGTACTTACCACTTACTAATATTGTATACTATATACAATCTATTTATTTATTAGTTTATTGCTCATTGTCTCTCCTCAACCCCACCTCCTCCTCCCACCCCACTAAAATATAAGCTCCGTAAGTCAGGGATCTTTGTTCTGTTTACTTTTGTATTGAGAAGAGCATTTGCACGTAGCTGGCTTGCAATAAAGTTTGTTGAATGAATGAATGAAACACCTCAACTCTATGCTTGAAGAGCTTTCACTCTGCTTGGGAAGGGAGCAAATGTACCTCCATGAAATGTGTAGGGAAGAACTTAAGGACACACAACATTGAATTTCAGA
>NW_007730452.1:193102-193719 GCF_000696425.1 Galeopterus variegatus | reverse complement strand
TGAACATCATAGCCATTGCAATTTTACGCTGCTCACTATCTTCCAGGCACTCTGTTAATCCTTTTGTAAGCATTAACTCATTTAACCTACTAACCTTGAAAGAGAGATATACTTATCCTTATTGTCCAGATAAAGAAACTAAAGTTACATAAAAGCTAAATGTCTTGTCCAAGATAACAGAGCTAGTAAATGATAGCCTTGGGACTTGAGCCCTGAGCTGGCTCTACAGAGCCAGGCTCTGATCTAGAATGAAACATGAGGCCCCCTTTCTAATCCACACTGAGGTTTCATTCTGTTAGCACATAAGAAAAATGTGCACATAGTATGGTGCTTGGCACAAAGTAAATATTCATGAAACATTGCGGTTATCATCTACCTAAGTAAAATATTACTTGTTAAATACCAACAGGGCCAGCACTGAGTCTTGGTATTCATTCTTGTTTTTGCTTCTTTCTGCATTTTGGTGGTCTCTCTCTTCTCTCTAAGGGTCTCATGGTTGTACATTTCTAACTTCTTGAAAATCTGCTAACTTCCCTTTTATGTGCTTGCCAGCCTACAAGCTCTGCTAGAACAGGGACTATTGCTGGAACATAGTAAGCATTCATTAAATATTTTTT
>NW_007730452.1:190713-191437 GCF_000696425.1 Galeopterus variegatus | reverse complement strand
CTGCCTCCCACCTCCACCCCCAATATATGATTAGAAAAATTAAGGGTCCCAAAAGAGCAAAGCCAGGATTATTATTAGATTACTATTGGGACTGCAATCACTGTTTGTTCTGTACCGGAAGATTTAGTTTGTTCAGAAAGTGTCATTCAAAGTAGAGAGTTCCAAAACTTTGATCCATGACACCAAATGGAATGGAAGAGAATGGTCACAGGCAAGTGGCTGCCCTATCCCTCTGACCCAAGCACATTTTCTGTCTCCCATTCAAGGAAGCATATTAGAATACAAATTGCCTTAAACTAACTTTTCTGTAGGGTTAAATTTGAATTGGCTTTAAATTTTAAAATGTATTTATTTCATAAATGTCAGCACCTATTACTGTATAAGGAAAAAAATTCTTGCTACACACCCTTAATAAATCTTCACATCTTGTCTTAATGCAGATTCAGATTATTCTCAGGGACCTCTAAGGGCTCTCTCCTATACCTTTATGACTCATCTTAGGGAACTACTCATCCTGTTCTTGGTACTTTAGTGGCATCAAACTGCTATTCAGTCCCTGAATACAATGGGTGTTTCTTTGGCCTGGAATGGCATCTTATTATCCCTGTCTGGCTGGACATTTATGCATCCTTCAAGGCTAAGGGAAAAGCCGAGAGGCAGGGGCAGGTGCCATTCCTCTGTGGTTCTGTAGCATCCTGAATTTGTCTTTGCATTTATCCTCTTT
>NW_007730452.1:187447-188321 GCF_000696425.1 Galeopterus variegatus | reverse complement strand
AAAAAAAAAAAAAAAAAAAAAAAAAGATGAAGCAGAAAATGGGGACTTCTGGGCACTTGAAAGTCCTTAAATGACTCAAGACCTTAGTAATGTCAAACTTAATGATGGGGACAGTTTTCCTTTCCTTGATACAAATGCATCATTAACTATGCTCTAATGCTATTGCTTATCAATAATAATTAGTATTGTTCTTTGAGCTCACAGTGGTGCACAAGGGGAGGGCTTGACAGAGTGAGGGAGAAAAATGTTTCAGAGAAATGAGCAAGGATTTGATGTAATGGAAAGAGAAAGAGGTTTATAGAGATACAAGCATATATGTGGAAAAAGATTTACCAGCATGGAATTTATGATGATTGTAAGGTTGAAATACAATGAAAAACTATCAAGGCTGTCACCTCTTGGCCTTCAGGGAAAGAAAGGAGGGAGTAGGGCAGAAGCTTGAGGTTTGACAGAAAGGAGGGAGTAGGGCAGAAGCTTGAGGTCTGACAGCTCCTCATTACCAATCTCTGAGTGATAGCACAGCTTGACAGCTTCCTGAAGTGGGCAAGGGAGCAGGAGGAAGTGAGGAAGAAGGGCTGGAGCCAACTGGCCAGCTGTATAAACAGGGCATTTGTAGCTTGAGGATGATTTATGACAATAGGTGTTTTAGTATTATACCATTAGAAAGTGACATTATTTATGAACATCATAGCCATTGCAATTTTACGCTGCTCACTATCTTCCAGGCACTCTGTTAATCCCTTTGTAAGCATTAACTCATTTAACCTACTAACCTTGAAAGAGAGATATACTTATCCTTATTGTCCAGATAAGGAAACTAAAGTTACATAAAAGCTAAATGTCTTGTCCAAGATAACAGAGCTAGTAAATGATA
>NW_007730452.1:184770-186345 GCF_000696425.1 Galeopterus variegatus | reverse complement strand
TTTCTGCATTTTGGTGGTCTCTCTCTTCTCTCTAAGGGTCTCATGGTTGTACATTTCTAACTTCTTGAAAATCTGCTAACTTCCCTTTTATGTGCTTGCCAGCCTACAAGCTCTGCTAGAACAGGGACTATTGCTGGAACATAGTAAGCATTCATTAAATATTTTTTGGATGAGATTTTTTAATTCAGCAGCTAGATCATTTTGGGCAGTGGGGGAAATGAAAAATTTAGTTTTATGGACAACATCTGTACCTTAATAAATTACAATTTAAAAATTTGAAGTAAGACTTTAAAAGCCTAAGGTGATTTTTTTTTTCTTTGTCCAGATGCTGTGGTAACACATCGCATGACATAACACTAGTCTTTCTAGTGTAAATAGTGTATTTCCATGTTTACTCTAAACTAGCAGCATGAAGAATTTAAGCATTACTCTTCACTAGTTATATAAGATATCTGAATTGTATTCCATTAAATATTATATTGAATTCTACCTGCATTCTATTGCATACATGGCACTGTGCCTTTCTTCCTACATTTTTAAAAATTACGTTTATAAACAAGAGTGAATATTGTAGCTAAGCAAGTTCATAATCATGTTTCTGAGATTTATATTCTGTCTTCTTTGCTCTGGCTGTGTATTCATTCATGGGTGTAGAAAACAAGAATATTTTATTCTTGTTCTGATATGTCCTACTAATACATGTTTATGGAATAAAATTGCCATGGTTATTAAAAGAGTCTATGACATTTTCTAAAGAGTGTGGGTATTGCCCTCACAGCCTGGCTGAATTCCAATTTGGGTAATTACATTCTGCTGTCTGGTTACCTTAGCGATCCTCTCTTTTGCTTCATAGGTCCTCACAGTGGTTGAGCTCAGATGAGATATTCCTGTTTCCCATCCTTAGTTTTAAATAATAGAAGCTGGGGGGCTCTGGTCTTTGGAAATTTATTTTCCATCTATTTTAACAATGTTAAAATTTTGTACACATTTTTGGGTGTGTAATAAAGCCTGCTTTTCTAATCTGAATTTTTCATGGAATAAAGTGAGCAATCTAATCAGGGAGAAAATTGTGATCCTTGATTTTTTTCTCTGTTCTTGATCATATTTATTATTCCTATGGAAATTGGAGCAATTTTCTAAATTTATTTAACCTCCTCTGCCTCTGAACCTTCATAGCAATTTGCTGGAACTTCTGTTATTGTTCTTACAGTCTGCCTTGAGGTAGAGCTGCTGTGAGCTTATTTTAGGCCCATGACACATGCTAAACTTCTAGACTACAGAGATTTCCCTATTTTTTCATTCTGATGGAAACTCTCACAGAATGATATGTTGTAGCTGCTCATGAAACAATGGATGAATGATATTCCCTTTGGGTTAACATTATTTATTATTAATGACTAGCAGACAATTTATTATCCAACCTAGTGGGATTGTTTCAATTGAAATATCCAGTTTGATGTCCAGTTCCTGGGCACTGGAATCAGTATATTGTGGCAGGTTGCCCTCAGAGGCAGCTGCCTCCCACCTCCACCCCCAATATATGATTAGAAAAATTAAGGGTCCCAAAAGAGCAAA
>NW_007730452.1:181814-183503 GCF_000696425.1 Galeopterus variegatus | reverse complement strand
CAGGTGCCATTCCTCTGTGGTTCTGTAGCATCCTGAATTTGTCTTTGCATTTATCCTCTTTCTTAGAAATGATCTGTTTTTGTATATGTCTTTTCTGTTACTGTTGGTGACACTGAATTAAGATACTTAGATATTGCATCTACATAGCAGAACCACTGCTGTTGAGCCATTTCTTTCCTATTGAGGGATACTTCTTCCCAGGACTCTAGTCTGTAAGGAGAAAGTAAAAGGGCAAGAAAACAAGGTGGAGCCAGAGCAAGGAAGACCGTGTTTTCCTGCATCTCCTTTTCCTCTTTACATTTGTTACAAGCAGTTCAAGCATTTACTGTTAAAAGAAAAAGTTGAGTTTGTTTTGTAATAAATAAGGAAAGAGCGTAATTGCTTTCTAGTTCAGGTCTTAGAGACCTCTTTCTAAAACATTTATCTGTAAGCCCCAAGTTTATAGCTTCTGTTTTGGAATTGCTATTTCTGGTTTTGGGAAATTTCAAAACTGGATCTTTTTTGCCCTACCTTTAATCCCCAGAAGAAAATGAGTCATTTTGGTAAATGTGTTTATTAGTTAACAGGCAGAAGTTCATGGGTTTTACTGCAAGATTGACTCATTGCTATGATGCCATGGTGTCAACAAATACCAAATCAAAAAGTTGCATTGTACTTGACATGTAGAAAATGATTATTATATTCCCTCAAGAGGCAATGTGGTGTTGTCAGAAGTGCACTGATCTGAGCAGAAGAAGACTCAGTTTCAGTCTCAGATTTCCTGACAGGTATAAGCCTTTGGGAAATTATTTTGCCTCTTTGGGCCTCAGTTTCTACTTTTGCAAAATGATGAAATTTAGAAGCTGGGCTGGGGACAATAGCAACAGTGGCAACCACAACAACTAAAACTGAAAAAACTAATAAAAATATTTATCTACTGAATAGAAGAACACAAATGGGGGAAATCTAGACAATTTCTAGAGATCCTCCCTTTCATATGAAACATTGAGAAAACATGTTTGTTTAATTTCCCTCATTTGATAGGGCTACCTAGTGCATAAGAACACTGACAACAAGGTGAAGATTTAGTTTAAAGAAATCTTGAGTGTAAACCTGGTGTACTGTTTTGAATGTCAGGAGACTTGTGGTCTGGTTCTTGCTTTTAGGAGAACGTTGATGTTATGGTATCCCCAAAAGTATATAGGGATCATCAAGCTAAACCAATCAGCCTTGGCCAAGTTAGGAGCATGGTCTTTAGAATATTAGGTTTGCTCCTTATTAACAGTGTGACTTTAGGCAAGTTATTTAACTTCTGTGGAAATAAATTTTCTAATCTGCAAAATGAGAATAATAATATTAACCCAAAGTATTTTTTAAAAGATCACTTGGGTGAATATATGTTAAAGTATATCATATGACAGCAATTGTTATGAGGTGACAAATTATTTATAGTCTGAGTCAGATGGTGCTTGGATCCCAGACTTGTAGAGCCATCATCTCAGACTCAGGGCAAGAGTGCTTACTCCTAATGATAACAATAAACAGCATTTATAGAATAGGTTATAGAGTTGTACGTAGATTATCTCATATCTCCTCATAACAATCCTAGAAGTAAGGCAGTTATTAACCCATTTTAAGAATGGGAAAACTGAAGCTAACAATTTAAATGATATAGCTCAGGTCTCACAGCTAGTTACTAGCAGAGCTGGG
>NW_007730452.1:133001-181581 GCF_000696425.1 Galeopterus variegatus | reverse complement strand
ATAATATTAACCCAAAGTATTTTTTAAAACATCACTTGGGTGAATATATGTTAAAGTATATCATATGACAGCAATTGTTATGAGGTGACAAATTATTTATAGTCTGAGTCAGATGGTGCTTGGATCCCAGACTTGTAGAGCCATCATCTCAGACTCAGGGCAAGAGTGCTTACTCCTAATGATAACAATAAACAGCATTTATAGAATAGGTTATAGAGTTGTACGTAGATTATCTCATATCTCCTCATAACAATCCTAGAAGTAAGGCAGTTATTAACCCATTTTAAGAATGGGAAAACTGAAGCTAACAATTTAAATGATATAGCTCAGGTCTCACAGCTAGTTACTAGCAGAGCTGGGGCTCAGAGCAAGGTTTTTTGTCTCCTAACCCTTTTTCTGTCCATTGTTATGCTACTTCTACTTAACAATAATGAGTCTGTAGCTTAGGTTAGTTGCCTAACTTCTCTGTTTAGTTTAATTATCAAATAATTAGAAAAGCTTTAAGAATACTTCTTTGATTTCAGATATTTTGGGGAAAGATACAATATAAATTCTGAAGAAAATGTTTTGAAGCACAACTTTACCATAAGAAGTAATAAGCTATTAGTACGTATGTAAAAAAAAATTCAGAATAATTCTGACTTTTGTTTTGGGGTTTGGGGTAGATAGTGAAATTGGAGAGTGAAGTTGGGATCCACAGGAGCTTTCAACTTTAGTGGTAATATTTTATTTCCTAATCAGGAGGTAAATATATGGTAGTTAAATTGTTGGCTCTTTTTACCTAATTTATATCAGAAATATTTCACAACAAACTTAAAAAAAAAAAAAAAACTGGAAGGAAACCCATGCAATAAAGAAATATATTGGTGCATAATGTAAGTATTTCAGTATTTTCATAACCTTATGTCAGAAATGTTTTACAATGCCCATTAATAAAATGGGGGACATTTTAAGCATTATAAGGAACCCATTTACATTTGTTAATAGGCCTAGCACTTCCTGTAGTTAATCTTAACTTTAAATTTGGGGCCATAAATAGATTTGTATTTCTCTTGGCTGGAACTCAAGGTTTGGTGGCAGGGTTATTAAGAAAAACTAAGGAAACCAGAACTTTGAAGTAAATTGCCTAGTTTATGAACGTCTTATTTTGAGGAACAGACAATTTCAAGTTTCTGTTAGTCAAACAAAGGTGCAAATGGACAGCAGCTGCAGCCAGTGCCCTCAGTTCCCACAGGCATAGTGTTTCATGGCTCACAAAATGCTTCCATGCACCTCACTTCATCGGAGCCTCACAGACACCCTATGATGGACTTATCACTGTTAGCATTTTTGCCATTTTGCAAGTTGAAGAAGGCAAAGGGCTATGTCTAGGACCAATTAGTTGGTGAAGTCTAGAGCCGGGACTGGAACCCATATCTTATCTTTTCACTGCAGAAGCCCATGATTGTCTTACTGCACTATAGCTTCCTTGTACTTGTAGCTCTCCATTTGATACTTTCTCTTTTCTTTCTGAGTTAGTTACTTACACCACATTGATGTCACCTAGGTTTTTAAACTTTTTTTTTTATTTTAAAGCTCTTGATCTCTTTTATACTGCAATGATTAAATGTGAATAAGACTCTCCAGTGGTTTTACCATATATCCATGGGTTTTGATGATCCTGGGCTGTTTATACACTTTACTACTATTACTTACAGCTTTTCCTTATAGTAGCAAGAAAGGTAAGTTGACTTTTTTCATTGGTATTAGGAAACAAGGCGAACATTCCACTGCCAAATCCTGCCTCGCACCCCCAAATGAAATAAACTAAGCTACAATCATGATGCCTCTCCTGGGGTCCAGAATTTTGTCAGTGGTTAATGTGAAGGTAGAGGATTCTCTACATTTTTATCTCAGCGTCTAGCACATTGCCTTACACAAATCTGGCATTCAATTGATTTGCTTTAATTTTTCCTAAACCCTCACATTCTGTAGTTCCAGCCGGCACCTCTGCTGAGGTAAAAAGTGCAATTATGCTCAAATCAGTCAAAGTATTAATTAAAAAGAGAACTATATTCATTGATTATTTACACAGGGATTCATGCCTTTTTCTATCATACCGAAAAACTTTGTCATATTATTATATATTTTATTGCAAAAGGCCATCCTCAATGTAAGATTCACTTTTGAAACAGTTAATTCACATCTTTCAGTTCTTTCTCTGGGTAATATCTTTTGTTCTTCCAATAGTTTATCCAAAGGAGAAAATCTTCTAACCAAAGATGAAAACCCTACTATGTGAACAATGAACTTGGTGCCTTAACCTGCATGATTGCATTTAGTTAGCATCATTAACCCTGAGAAGTAGGTCATATTATCACAACTTTGCAGAGGTTCAAACAGACTCAAGGGGGTGAAGTAACTTATCATGTACATGGCATATACCAAAAAGTGGCAAAGCAGGTGTCTCTGAATCTTTCCATAACATCACAATTTCCACAAAGATCAAAGGTAGATAAGGGATAATCATTTCATAGATCAATCCTGCAAGAACTTCATGGTTATGCTGTTGAATGACCAGCAATTGCTTTCATGAGTGCCTGGCTTTATGACCCATTGGAAAATGGATTGGACTGTTAGTTCAGAAAAAAAATAAATGAATAAAACACTCAAAGGTCATGGGTGAATTTGGAAGGTACACTGAGGAGCCCATGTGAATATATACACATGAATATGAATATTTACACACATACAAGTATACACACACATAAGAGTACTTCAAAAAGTTCATGGAAAGATTCATGTTACATTTTAATTCTCTTTTTCCACAAACTTTCTGAAGTAATTTTGTGTGTATGTGTGTACACATATATATTCCTCAAGTGTTCTGGGATGAAGCTGAAGTTCATGTATACACACACATAAGAGTACTTCAAAAAGTTCATGGAAAGATTCATATTACATTTTAATTCTCTTTTTCCACAAACTTTCTGAAGTAACTTTGTGTGTATGTGTGTACACATATATATTCCTCAAGTGTTCTGGGATGAAGCTGAAGTTCAAGTCAACTCAGCAAACATTTTTTGTGTGTATGTGTAAACCTCATAGATGCCAAATACTCTTAATGAACATGGAGGCTTCCCAAAGATAATAACATGTGATTTCTGCCCTTCAGGATCCCACGATTTCAGAAAGAGAACTCAGGTCTAGAAGTGGCTTCAATGAAAGGCAAAATGCTGATTTATTTTTTCCCCATTCCTTAAATTATTCTTTATTCTATCCTCAGCCTTATCCTTTTCTTAACTTTTTTCTTACTCTCAGGGAACTCCTCTATTTTCTTTACTTCAACTGCCACATAATGACCTGTGACTCTCAGATATTTATCTCTCCTGGAGTCTAGTTTTCTATTTATAGCTGTTTTCTAGACATATCCAACTGTGTTCCTTAGATATTTTAAATTCTACATATACAAAAACATTCCTCTTTTTTATATTCTTGGTTTGGTTTAATGGCATCACTGTGCATCAGTTTTCCAAATTAGAAACCTTAAATTAATCATTTATCTATCCATCAGTCTCTTATCCCTCATATTCAATTATTCATTAAATCTTGTAGATTTTGTCTCCTAAATATGTCTTGAATTTGAACTTTCACCTTCACAGTCGCAAGTTCAGTTCAGCTACATTTCATTTCTTACCTGGACTACTGAATTATCTAACTCTTGTCTCAGTCTTTTCTTTCTTTCACTTCGAAGCCATTCTTGATACAGTTGCCTGGTTGATCTTTCTAAAATATAATTGATAACATATCTTTTATTTGTATAAAACCTTTCAGTGCCTCCCTTCTACCTACTGAAATAAGTTTAAATCATTAACACAGCTCTACTAGTCTGTTATTGATCTATTCTTTCCTGCCACGCCTCTTGTGCCAAGCACACCTGACTTGGATTCTGGGCTGATATTCATTTGGTATACACCAGTATGACCATTGTCAATTCTGTTTAATCAGTACTCATGCCATACTGGTTGTTCAATATTTTGAACATCACTAATATCTCTCTTTCTGTAGCAACACTGGACTGTTTTCCATTCTTCAATCATGCACTTTATTTTTTTTTTTCTTTAAAAGCTTCTGTGTCCTTTGAATAGTAAGTTTTATCTGCCAGGAGCATTCTTTCCTTCTTTCTCTCCCTGGCCAGTTAATAGTAATCCATCAAAATCCCATTCAAATATCACTTCCTCTGTAAAATTTTCCCTGCCCTTCCACCACACAGGGGGAATTTATTTTCCCTCTGGCCTTTCAACAACACATTGTGCATATGTTGCTTATAGCATTTATCAGGTTATATTCTAAACATCACTTATCCATTTGGGAGATTTTAGGGAAAAAATCATTTTTTAAATCTTCAACATGTAGCTTAGTATTTGGTACACAGAAATGGCTGTTGTAAAACATTTATTAAGTTGATAGATAGATGAATTTAGGAAAGTTTCATAAAATGGGATTCAAATTTGATTTTGAACACTATGTTGAGGATTGAGGCTGGAAAGGATGGAAAACTAGCATGTGTTCCAGGATGGAAAACTAGCATGTGTCAAGAGGCAGGAAAGGTCAGTGTACTATAAAACAGTGATCCTCAGTTTTAGATGCAATAGGTTATAGGTAGTAGTTTAAGATAAGTAGGTTGGGATCAAATTGTGGAGGGCTCTGATAACCACATTGAGGAGTTTGTACTAGATCCTATGTATATTGGACCATTACAAGACTGAATCCAAGCATTTCTGCAGGACTGTGCTATGTACTTTGAAGACTGGGAGCCTGTGGGTGGCCATGGTCCAAGAAAGGTCAGATGAAAAAGGCTCTATCTAAATCTGAGAGTGCAGAGGTAGAAATAAAGATGAAATCCATTTCAGAGGCAGAATTGGCAAGATTTTGTAATTAATAAAGTATAGGGCTAAAGGGAGAGTGAGAGATCAACTGTAATTACTGTACAATATTTCAAAATTGAGTAAGAGGCCAGAGATGGTGCACCACAGGAGTCTTCATAGAGCTTATATTTGGTGAATCAAAACAAGACAGAAGAACATAGATGCTATCAGCTATAGACACAGCTTTCTACTCATACTGAAAGCCCCAATTGCAAGGTTTACCTCACATACTTTCTCTGTTTATCTTAATTTCCAAGTGTGGTTACAAAACTCACTGGAAAATTCAGAAACAATGCTGATAAGCACTGCCAATCATTATTGTGTGGAATTGCTAATGATAGTTCAAGTAACACAGACCATTATAAATGTTTCTTTTTGATGGGGTTAGGGGCACAAATTCTATCTCTCAAAAATATTTATTACCAAAACAACTTATTTTATATATTGGAAAATACATTGCTTTTGCATCATCAGCTACAACAAAACATCACTAATGTAGAACACAAAAGAAGAGAGAGGATACTCATCAGTTAACAGGGTTTGAGTGATCTGTGCTGACCATTATGGTAACCACTAGCCACATGTGGCAGCTGAGCACCTGAAAAATGGTTAGTACAAAAGATGTGCTGTAAATGTAAAATACATACCAGATTTTGAAGACTTAGTACAAAAATGAAATAACGTCATATATTATTAATAATTTATGTTCATTATATGTTGAAATGATAATACTTCGGATAGATTAGTTAAATGAAATATATTATCAGAATCAATTCTTTCTGTTTCTTTTTACTTCTAAAATGTGGCTCCCAGAACATTTAGAATTACATATGTGGTTCACATTATATTTCTAGACAGTGCTGGGATGTTTTTCTTATTTAACAACCAGCTAACAGGCATTTATTTAGCTCCTAGTGTACAGATGGTTATAATATGTACTAAAAACTTTGAAGTTAACTGAGTAGCAATTGCATAGAATTATGTATTTTTAGGCTTGATAACAGTTCAATCATATTCAGAATATTGGTTAGAAAAGTAGATTAAAGTGTCCGAATTTGTTCTGTCTCCTTTTTTCAACATTAGTTCTGTTCTCTTACACTATCTCCCCAGAATCCTCTTTGGTGATTTATTATGATCCACTAAATCTTCTGTTTGTTACAAAACAGTCAGAAATTTGATTTACAAGTTCCCAGAACCTTCTGGTTAGTGGAAAAGAGTTAGCACATATCCACATATGGGCAGCCAGGATGCAGAAGCCTGGAATATAATCACTATTCAAACTATGTACTCAACATACCTTATTCTTTCTCTGAAGAGACAAAAGATGCTTCCCAGTGTCATAGGCCTTGGGGTCATTCAGAATATTATCTGTTAGCAACAGTGTAGAAGAAGAAGAAGGAGCAGAAGAATGAGGATGAGAGAGAGAAAGCGATTATTTGCTCTTCATAAATATTAGAATTTTAGATTTTAAAAAATTCACTGAGTGTTGATGGCCTTGTTAGTATTATATTTGCACTACCTTTTCAGATAAACAATCTGAATATCTGTGATTGAACAGCATCAACTGTTTTTTAAACAAAATTGCTTAGCTGTGTCCAGTATTTTAATTTTTTGAGTGATATGCTTGATTTTTCTATGCCTTGGTTTCTTCAACTTTCAAACGGGAGAGATTTTTATTTTGTTTTTATGGGAATGAAATGAATGCTTTAGTTTTTAAAGAGCTAAGTTTCTAATTATAGTGGAAAGTACTTCAATGCTAAAACAATATACTGACTAGATTGTAAGTGGCAAAAACAATGTAATACAGAAGATGTAAAGCATTCTTTGAAAATGGCGACTCCATTTTAGAAGAGTTTTTGACTGGGTTAGAGTAGCGCCTATGGAAATAAATAAGTAGGTAAAAACCATTCCTGAGTACTCAGGAAGTATTTATGAATACCAAGATACGAATGCAGTTTAGTCTTGCAGTTCCCAATTAATAGCCTGCATAAGAACATCTTGTATTTAAAAAGGGCTGCCTGAATTGAAGTGAAGTTATGTTTGGTTTCCCAAGTGTTTTTCTGGACGTGTTTTTATATTTTGATTACTAAAAAGCATTTTATTTCCTTTTTAAAAAGAAAATTTGCATCAGTTTCTGAATAGCCCACATCATGGGCTAAAATGCTCTAAAAGTAAGCACAAACAAAGCAAAAACAGGAAAATGGCTAAGTTTTCAAATGAGTACTGTGAATTGAATTATTCAAGGCTAGACTGCATATTCAAATATGAGTTCTGCATTTTGACAAAACATTGTTAACATTCCTGTTGACTGTGAATAAGTATTAATAATACACAGATTGTACCTAGGGTGCACCCTGTATTCTGGCTGCAAAATATGCCAAATGTACCATTGTTTCTATGCATTGAGAGTGGGGTGTGTTTTTGAGACTATGTTAAAATATATGATACTAACCTCAATATCTACTCAGTCTCAAAAGAAAACATTAGTGGAAATGGATTGTTTTTTATAGAACTTATATGTTTTAAAGTTTCAATGACATTTAAAACAAACATTTTGATTTTCATTTAAAGGCTATAAAATGAAAGGAATTCTGTCATTAAGGAAATGAAAACAAAAGCACCTTATTTATAAGCAATGACACATGAAGTTCTGTCTGCCAGGCCAAGCCATCTCTCTGGATTAAGGTAGTAGACAGGTCTCCAAGTCAGGAGGAACTACGCTGATGGCTAAAATGGCGTGGGGATATGCAGCAGTCTTCAGCTTCCAACCCATGTGTTTATTTTGAACTGAATGTTCGGTCATTGATTCAATAATTATTTATTAAGGAGGAACTACTTTGATGGCTAAAATGGCATGGGGATATGCAGCAGTCTTCAGCTTCCAACCCATGTGTTTATTTTGAACTGAATGTTCGGTCAGGAGGAACTACGCTGATGGCTAAAATGGCGTGGGGATATGCAGCAGTCTTCAGCTTCCAACCCATGTGTTTATTTTGAACTGAATGTTCGGTCATTGATTCAATAATTATTTATTGAGTTCCTATTATCACAGGCCTCATGGCACTTGCAAACTTGAAGGGGGTAGAGGAAGAGGGAGTTGCCACTAGTGGCTAGATAATTGTGCAGATAAATACAGCAGTGAAAAGTAGTGGTTAAGAGCACACATTCTGGACCCAGATATGAGTTTGAGTCCAGGCTTCACCACTAGCTAGCTGCAGAATATTGGGCGAGTTATTTAACATTGATGTGCCTCAGCATCTTCCTCCACAGGTGGCTGTGAGGTTTTTGTTAGAACATGTAATAGTCTGGCACATAATGAAGGTTATATGTTTGCTATTATCATTCTTTTTCTTAAACTGTAATAAGGGCGATGAGAGTATACAGCATCGCCAGGTAACCCTGTCTGGAACTGGGAGTGGGGATTTGGAGAAAGCTTTCTTAAAGAAAGGATGTTTGAATCAGGATTTTAAGAATGAGTAGAATTTAAGTAGATTGCAGAGATTGGAGGTGGAGAAGAGAGTGGGATTGAAGTTGTAAAAGAACTTTCCAAACAGTGGAAATAACGTGTGCAGACTCTCAGGCAAGAGGGAACATGGCACCTTCCAGGCTCCCAAAGCAGCCGAGGGTGGCTGGAGGGAGGGAAGGAGGGCAACGACAAGAGAAGAGGGTGACGATTTTTGCTCACAGCAGGAACTTGAGTTTGCTTAAAATCTTTTTTTTTTTTGCAGTTTTGCAGTTTTGCTTCCTCTCTCTCAAGTAGAGGTTGAAGGGTGGGGGTGGGGTATTTTCTGTGTCTTTTCTGCTCAGCTTGCTAATAAAAATAATTCACAAGTGGCTCTACATACATAACTGATATGTAACATTCTGTCTAAATATTAGATGTAGATTAAGTTGCCTCTTGGTGTTCAACTTGTCTTTTTGTATGCATTATAATCCTCTATTTGTGTTTATGCTCCATAGCTGAAATGCTACAAGTAACTGGAAAAATTTTTTTTATAATACTTGATGCAAAAGGGGTGGGTGGATGGGTACTAATTAAACCTAAGTACTAAGAGACTTAAGGAAAAAGAGATTTCTATATCTCTTCTAATGGGATGAATGTCATGTTCCAGTTCCACTTTATGTAAAATCCATTATACAATATGTAAAATAATTCTCCAAATCTTGATTTCCTCAACTGAAAATGACCCTGAGCATAAAGTATAAGTAGAGGAAGGTTTGAATTTCTTGATCTTTGGCACTCTTTTGTTCTCTCGGTAGATGGTGTCTTAAATCAGCAGAATAATTTAGGAATGGTAGATATTGAAACAACTAATTTTTCTTTTCTGTAATCTGCATAGACTTCAAAATGCCTACAAAGCACAAAGTGCCAGTTCATATAATTTGTTGGCAAGGATAAAAAGAAGAAAGGAAATTATTTCCTAAGCATGTGAATCAGCCCAGCTTTAACAGATATTTTTCTGTCATGTGCAGCCTGAGGGCTTATGCCTATCTGAGCTTTATTTGACAATTACCACTTGCCAGCATAATTAAATGATAATTTATAAATACTAAGAAAGCATAATGGGGAAGAGCAAATAGGTGCTTATCAGGGCATTGAATAAAGTTGATCTGCTTCAGTGGCAATTTTCATCTCTTATCTTGGTTGTTAACTGGTCTCACTTTGTGTGTGTGTTTTGTTTAGGTTTGATATTTGTTAGAGTGATATTATCTACCTCATATACACTTTTCCCCCAAAACAGAATTCTAATATCTCTTTTGGTATTCTTTTTCAGCCAATGTATTTATGAAATGTTGCTTATATTTTATTTAATTCATGATGTAAATTTAGCACTTAGAATTGCACATACTCATATTATTAGAGAAACCCCAAATAAATTAGTAATTTTTCTGCTCTCTTGTCCCCCTTTTTTTCTGTGACTAAGTTCTTTACTGTGTGTGTATTTTCTTTTATTCGGTTTTTTTAATCACCTGGGCTTTGCAGCTAATTACATTCCACAGAGTCTCTTCATCTATTTCCTAGAATGCTGGCAGAATTTTTGTGAGAGAAAGCACACATGTAAACCATGGACTCTGGTGAGGAGGTCTTCCTAATTTTGCAGTGATAAGAATTATACTTCATATGCAGCATGGAAATTCTACTATGTTCCTACTGAATGTAGAAATTACCCAGAGAATTCCGTAGGACAGACAGCTTTTGTCCTATCAGTGTCTCTTCTCAAGTTCCCTACCTGCTATAAATATTAGGGCAGTCTCTGCAGAAGCTGTTGTTAGGCCATGAATAAAAACACAGATTTTTCCTGGGTAACCTAGATAAAGCAGCACAAGAGCAATGGTCTATTTGAATGGAAACAAATCAGTAGACTGACCAAAAAAAAAAAAAAAAGAATTTCCACGCCTTTAGAAAAGCAAATTTGAGGAAGGAAAACGGGTGGGGAAAGCAAGACACATTAGTGGGTCACGAAGAGACTGAGGTCTTGCTCTCTCTTTTTTTTTTTTCTAGCCATCATGAAATTAAATAATTTTAGTAACTACTGATTAGGGTTGTGGTCGTTTGAGTGGAGTGTGGGAATGGCTTATCAGGAGAATAACAAAATAAAGGGCTTTGGTGTTTAAAGTTGTCAATTCCTTGAATTATTCAGCATTTTGTCCTTATAAATAGCAATTATTTGCCTTTTTCAGAGCTGAAAAATTATCTTTCATATTCAAATATTTAAATATACAGTACCATCACTTGGGAAAAAAAAAAATCCTAATGTCAGAACAGATTTTTATACAAGGAATAATTTGAAAGTGGTGGATTAGTTTCCACCTTTTGAAACACAGTGCTTTCTGTAATCTTCAAACATTATTTAGGATAATGGAAGCCATCATCCTGGTTCTCAAATGTTAGCACTTCCATTAGAATTTGCAGCTACCTCTTATTTTTTATATTAAAATACAAGGCTTAAAAGGTATTATCTTACTAAAGGGGGGCAATTGCAGAGATGATTTGATTGAATAAAGGAAAAAGCTGTACAGGCCTTTTAAGATCAAGGATGTATTGATGGAAAGCTATCATTAGAGACAATTAATGTTCTCCAAGGGAAGAAATTGATTATGGACAAAGATGGACCCTAAGGAGCAGATATGTCTTAATGCTCTAAGGCCTTAAGGATTATACATTTCATTCACAGCATTTGTATTTTAACCCTTTGTAACTACAGTACTAGCTTATTCTTGCAGACTGACATGAATAAAAAAAAAAGATTATGCCTTGAAAAAGATGTTCATGGTGATTGACATTTGATTCTTTAAACAATATTAAAATATTAATTTGTAGTATCTTTTCTCCATATTGCTCTTTAGGGTAGATCTAGACATAGGTTTACAGAAAAAATGAAATTAGATAGTGATGGCCAGTCTCCAGCATTATGGAAGTGTGGTAATGCCAAATAATTATGGTTAAAGATGTGCTTTCATAAGGAACCCCTGAACTTTAGTTACATTTATGTTTTCGAATAACATATCCCTTTAACTTTGCTTGTCCTTTCTATAGATCTCATACAAAGCATTCATCATGTTGTTAGCTAGTCCCTAGCAGCCGCGGATCACAATTGGGTACTTAATAAGGTGGCAACCCTACTGGGAACATTTCACATAATTATTCTTAGCAGAAAGAAGATTGTTATGGCTTTTTCTTTTTCTTTTTTTTTTTTTCCTTTTTGAGTTTGGCAAAATTCCAGGTGATTTAGTTTGGGCTTCTAAAAACCTGTTATATATCACTGGTGAATTATACTTCATGCATAGTCCATATCCTCACTTCCCTGTAGTGTCTATTGCAGGCCAGCAGAGTGAATTTAATTGTGCAGTTGGCATCCTCGAATCTGGGATCAGCCCTAAAACAAGTAGGTGGTGCAAACTGCTTTTTGGCTGCAGGTTTCAGATAGTGTCAATCTGAGCATGGGAGTGCTTTTTGAAATCAATTTCTCTCAAGACTTGACTGCACTTTCTGATGGTGTATTATAATTATTGCTAAATAAATAGGAGAAACTCATACATAGAAGTTGTAAATAGTTTATCCAGAGAGCTCTGTGATTTTAAGTATCAGTTAAGAGAAGGGAGTTTAAACCCTGGGACCTAACTTTGGGCTTATAGAGTTGAGAAATAACTGTCAGTTAGCCTAGATCGTTAAAACAGTTGCATTTCTATTCTCACAATCTGAAGCTATATCTGGGTGCTCTTGGATCTGAAAGATTATGCATTTCATTCACCACCACTGAATAAATTTTTTAAAAAATTTCAAACTATTTGGAAATAATAATAATAATAATTATTATTATTTTTCCTTTTTGTCTTTTTTCATGACTGGCAACGGGATCGCAACCCTCTGCGTTGCGCCCGCACCTCGCTCAGCCAGTGAGCAGCCGGTCTGTATGTGGGATCCGAACCCTTGGCGGGAGCGCCGCCGCGCTCCCAAGCGGCGCACTGTAGCAGTGTGCCACCGGCCCGGCCCCGGAAATAATTATTTTAAAAAACAGTGGGCAAAATAAACATGATACATTATATTGTGATGCTGCTCGATTGTAAATTTAGTTTTTACAGCTGTTATTGCCAGCTAGTATCGCTGAGCACTCAACATTAATACCAACTCAAGTACATGTATTTTGGTGGCTATGTGAGTGGCTTTTTCTGGAAGACAAGCATCTTCATGTGTGAGAAGATAGTTTTCTATATGGTTCCTCTTAACAGGAAAAATAGAGCACAGGACAGCCAAAGGTTTAAATCATAGAAAGATTATGGCTAATTTTCCATTTAATTCTGAGAAAAAGGGGATGGGCACAGGTGTTGTTTGTAATTTTCATTAGACACTTTGCTGTTGAGAATGACATTAGAGGAAGTGTGGTTTGTGAAAAGAGTGAGTTTGGAGTGAGAATAACTACATAGAAGCTCCAACTAACTAAATGCCTCTGAGGTTTTGAATCTGGGTGCCTAGGAAGATGTTGGTGCCATTAACAAAAATAAATAAGAAAGAGGAATGAGCTGGAGTGAGGTATATTGCTTTTGAGTTTATGGTCAAATCCAGGCAGAGATGCCCAGCAGGTAACTGGAAATAAAAGTCCAGAGTTTAGGAGAGAGGTCAAAATTTAGAATACTGGTTTGGAGATATAATAAGGCATAAAATAGGTACCAGAGAAAGAACAGGATAATGCTGTGACAATGAAATCCAGACAAAAGAAACTTACAGGGAGAGTAGTTAGGTGTCTTTAATGAGCCAGAGAGACAAAGGAAAATGAGAATCTAGGAAAAGATCATCGTGTTTGATCATTGATAGCTCATTAGTAGGCAGAAATGTCAGATCTGCTTGCCTTAAAATCTCAGTTCCCCGATTACTATGGGAACTGTGTATGTACCCTTGAGGAAGTTTCTTAATCTCTCTGGGCCTAAAACGATTCATTTATAATTTAAGAATATATTGATGTACCCCTTAAATTTGTTTGGAGGATTAAATGAGATAATCCATATAAAATTCCTAGTTTACGGGGTACCTGTGGAATGGTGGGGGCCATAACCAGATAACAGGTCAATACATGAATGAGGTGTCAGGAAGTAGAGGGTTACAGGCCATTATTTGGAGGTAGAGAGGGGAAAGGTTGTGGAAGAGCCAGAGATCTTAGCAGCTTAAAGAATGAACTTTATCAAGCACCAGCCATGTATTCTGTGCCCTTTAGATAAAATAATACATTCACTCCTCATGACAACCCTGAGAGGCAGTAACATCATTAGGACACAACTGAGATGCAAAGAAGTATCTTCCCCCAAAGATGTAGCCAATAAATGGCTGGGGAGAGACTATAACCAAAGAGTGCCTGACTCATGAGCCTCCTTCCTGTTCCATAGATCAGTAGACAGAGATACAAGAAGATTAAGCAAATTGATCAAAGTAAGGGACAGAGCCATGATGTGAACCCACGCCCATCTGATGCTCATCTGATGCTTAATATATCACCCTCCTTCTCAATTCCTGAGTATGAGATTTTGGAGGTGGAACAGTTTACAAGGATCAAAAATACTGGACCTATTTGCCTTCAAATGGCTCTACTTGGTGACCTATGACCTCTGTAGCCAGGCCATCTTGGAAGAGCTTCATTTAGGCTGTCAGAACCAGGAGGTCAGAGAGTCTGGGAGACATGTTTATTCTTCCTCAGCAAAGCCTATGAAATGTGCCCTAATGAGATCCTATCAAACTTGTGTGCTGCAGACAGGTTCAGAGAGAATGCATATGAATGAACCCTCGGGGCTGAGGGGGAGACATGAGAATGAGGTCCCACACCATCACAGTGCACTGAGGCTGCCACCTGGAGAATTCAACGGGGAAACTGGCTCAGGTTCAGGACAAATGTGACTTCTGCATTTGTGCCTGCACAGAATTTGGCAAAATAAGACTAGTCCTTGCTTTAAACTGAATTTCTTTAGAGTATCTTGGAGACTGATTACTGCAGATCAGTGGTTTTAGAGTGTGTTCTCTGGACAGCTGCATCAGCATCATCTGGGAACTTGCTAGAAATGCAGATTCTTTACCCCACCCAAGACCTGCTGTCATAAACTCTGGAGGTGGGACCTCGCAATCTGTGTTTAAGAAGACCTCCAGGTAAGATTCTCATGCTTGCTGAAGTTTGAGAACTACTGTCTGAATCTCATCTTGCTTCCAAGTATTTCTATTTCTTTGGTTGACTATTGCCAAGTGGCCAAGTGGATCTGGCTGTGGTCTAGAACTGTGATTCCCAGCCTTGACTGCCATCAGAATCCACTGTGAAGGTTTAAGAGTTACTGAAACCTGGGTGCCACTCCCAGAAATTCTTATTTAGTTGGTCTGGGGTGTGGCCTAAGCATTGGGATTTCTAAAATTTCCCCAGGTGATTTTAACCACTCTGGTCTAAAGCAGTGATTCTCAAACTTTAGTCTGAATCAGAATCTCACATGGAGAGCTGGTTAAAAGGCAGATTGTCAGACCTCATCCTCAGAGTTTCTAATTCAGTAGGTCTGAGGTAGGGCCCAAGAATTCGCATTTTCAGCATGTTTCCAAGTGATACTAATAATGCTGCTGGTTTAGGGACCACACTATGAGAACTACTGGTCTAGAGGCTAAATGTTCACTTTCAGAGGTGTGGTGAATCGAGCTGATAATTTCAGTGAGAGAGCTTCCATTTCTTCTGCCAGGCCTATGTGAGGGTCTCTGCCAGAGTGTCCTGGTGATGCCTCCATTTGTGTATCTTGCTGGCAAGAGAGACTTGGTCTGGAAATACATGTGGCTAGGCAGTGCTCCTCAAATTTTAATCAGTGACCAGATCACCCAGATCATCTTGCTAATGTAGGCTTTGATTCAGTGGGTCTGGGGTTAGACCTGAGGGTTTGTATTTCTCACAAGCTTTCTGAGGATGTCGGTGCTGCTGGTCCGTGGGCCATGCTGGGTAGCAAGGCACTAAGAGAGTGTTCCTCAAATTTGCCTTATCATCTGAATCATCTGAGGTGCTTTCACTACAAATTTTTGACCTCACTTGGGGCTTACTGAATCTAAATATCTGGGGGAAACAGCCTAGATATCTGTATCTTTCTTAAGTGACTTAATTTATTCAACAAATATTTATTGAACACCTACTTTGTGCCAGCTCTGAGCTAGATGAGAACAAGGCAGTTGCATAGTCCTTGATTTTAGGGGGCTTACATTTTAGTCAGGGAAACAAACTAAAAAAGTAAAAAAAAAAAAAAAGATAATATATGATGTGATGATGTGACAACTATCTGAAAGTACACAAAGCAGAGTCATGCATCTGAGTTCTGGGGTAAAGCAACGTTGGATGAGGTGCTCAAGAAAGGCCTTTGGAGGGAGGAGTCATCCTGTTCTCAGCTTGTTTGTGGGAAGATCTTGGGGAAGGAGAAGACTCTGTGGATAGACTGAGCTTGGCTGATTGCCTGCAGTTAGGGGAGGGGAGGAGACCAAATGTGGGGACATTGAGTGCCCTGATGATTTTGATACTTCGTCCACATTCGGGGAACACTTCTAAACTCTTTCTCATCAGCTCTCAGAGAATCTCTGACATACTCATTTTGAAAACATCATCAATCACCCCATTAATGATCCCTAGAGGAGGAATGTGGAAGCTGTTATACAATACCCTAATGGCCAATAAAAAGAAATTATCTCTGAAATTCACAGGAATAAAATTACAATGATTTCCTGCTAATTATTTAACTATGCAGAAGTGATCTTGTACAGAGTCAGAAAGTAACAAGAGGATTAAAGAATTGTATTTCACTTAGAGAATGTTTCTATAACTTTGAGGTTAGTATAGCATAATATATACTTTTTGGATGGTTTGTATGATTTCTCACGGAAGTCTTAATGCATTGTTGAAAGGAACAAGAGAAATATTAAAAGAAAGAAAAAAAAATCCAAAACAAGAAAGGAATAAAAAGGGTTTTGCGGGGGAAGAAGTGAGCTCAAGTGTTTTTAGCATTAAGTGACAAGATTGTTTTATGGCTGCTATTTACATAGATAATAATTTTAAGAACTAACTTTTTCTATGTAGCAGCATTCAAAACTACCTAAATGGTAGAGGAAAAATAAAGAAGAAGAAATCTTTGGGCAGAGGCAGCTTTCACCTGTATTTTTTTTTCAAGCTGTGAGCACTCCTTAATTACCAGTTAAAAAAAAAAAACATTTAAGATTGGTAACATATGTTGTTGTCAGCATGTATTTAGCACCTGCAGAAATGAACATGAAAAATGTGACAGCACATAGGTGGAACACCCACTGCGTTGACTGTGAACACTGTCAACAAATTTTACTTTGTTAATTTTTTCTTATTAAAAATTTCAAGAAAAGAATTTAATAGTGCAGGTGTTCAGAGCATCACAGCAAGATGATATAATGAAGGGGGAGGTTATCAACCTTTATAGCAGGAGAGCCAGGGTCTGGATCTGTGAATCTTTGAGGTTTGCCTCTCACAAACTTCCCTTTACTATTCGTAACAAAAACCAAAAAACAACTCTCTGCTTGCTGGACGTGGCAGGCTTGGTTGCCACGAGAGGCATTTCTCCTCGAAAGTAAAGGTAGGAAGCATCTAGGGTTCACACACTGCAGACCAGGTAACAAACAGGACCAGGCAGTTAGCACCTAAAACTATCTTTTCCAGAAGTGGAGATAGAGCTGTTTTTCTCGCACCTTATTTTCTAATAATGAAGTCATAACTGTGAGCAAGAGGTCCACATCAGCTCCTTCCATAGCAAAGTTTCTACAAGTATAGGTTCTGTCTCTGGAATTCTGTGGTCACTCTTGTTTGGCATAGAGGCCATTTCATTCAGCTAATGGCATTCCTCACTACACAGTGCCAGGTAGAGAGCAGGTCGCTGGAACACCTGCTGAATGATGCTGCAGCCTCTGTGCCCTCTTCTCTCATCTCGCTGGTTCATTCCACTGAAGAAGCAGAATCTTGCAAGTTGGTGTTCATACTCTCCCATCACTGATTATTTTATTGCCCAGTTCTTATAAAGCAGTTCACTCAAAACAAGCGGGCAACGCTGTGCATTTGAAAAGACATTTCCCCCCAAAATGAATTTGCCAACATTTAAAATAAGCACTGGTAGGTATGTTCATTTCTACTTTAAAAACTCTGAAGGCAACTTGTTTCCACAGTATCTTTCCCATTCTCATACCCCGTACACTTGTTGTGAGGCCTAAGAACTGTTAATCCTCATTCTGGCAGGTTGTAAAAAGAAATTCATAAACCTAAAGTATATCAGTGTCGTGAAATAGAAAGTTTTAGGTTAAGTTTAAGTTTGGCCGGGTTTGTGTTTCCCCTGGACCCAGGCTAAGGCTCTTGATTAAGTCATGGCTCTGTTGTGGAAACTGTTTGCACTCCTCACAGCTGAGAGAAGACCCTGGAAATGACACATTTTACACCTCTTAGATGACTCGGGAACTAGAAAGCACTTCACTCCCGGCCCTCTGGGATGAAGAATCTGTTTGCAGTAATCACTGGCAGTGTTGACAGAATGTTCAAAACCATCTGCTCAAGGGCAAGTGTTAACTCTATCAAATCCTAATATTTTAAGCACACTGATCCCTAGGCCCAGGAGACCTCCTGATGGAGCTCTCCTTAGGCTGTGTGTCAGCCTGCCGTCAATTATTTTCCCACTGCAGAAAGGCCTGATGCTCTAGCCAATGCTCAGTGCGCAGAAGCTGTTAGAATGGAAAATGCAGCAACAGAATGCACTTCATTCAAGTCTTTGAGTTACGATGAATCCAAGGCTGTCTGGCTCTTTAACACAAGAGTTTCTTTGTAATAGATGCATTTCTTTTGCCTTTAAATTTATTGTTTTTAAATGGGCTTCTTAATTTCCAATCCAACATCTTCAGTTTGGGTTTGTGTAATAAGTTGATGTAGACTTACTGTGCACTCCTAATTATGTACAAATACACATGCAGCCAGGCACCTATCACCAGGTTAAAATCCTTTACCAAAATTACTTAATGAGACATAAAATTTACCTGGATGATTTCTGGTACATTATTCTCACAGTAATAGCCAGTCATCAAGTTGTTTAAATTGGTCAGAATATTTATTTACTGTTAATATACTTTGCTAGCAAAATTGCTTTGAAATGTTTCACCACGAGGAGCATACAGAACAATTAGGGGAAAAAAGCACATAGCAGTAAAAAACATTACAAAGCCCAATGAACTAAAAAATATTGTTTTTTCAAAGGAAGCCAGTTTAAATTTTCAAGGACAGGTCCAAGCCATTTCCCCCAGTAAGGGCCCCACGGGAAAGAAAATGGGCTGGGATGAGTCGTCTGTGGGAATATCTCCCTGATCCTCCACCCTCGTCAGAGACATTTGGGTAAAGCTGATATTATTTGCCATAATGGCTTGGAGAGGTTAAAGAAAATACTAAGAAGAATCTCAACACTAAGAGAAAGTGCTCAGCCACAAACTCCCAAAAGTTCAAATATGACATTTTAACTTTTAATTTGTTGTTTGTATTTGTGCGTGTGTGAGAATTTCATCCTGTGCCATTTACTATGCCAGGCATTGTAGGTACTCAGTAAATAGTATGTGTTGAGTAAATGGATAGAGGTTTTGCTCTATTATGGCATTAATATTATCTGGATGTATGTCCTACATATACAGGAGAGTGACTGGGGGGATTCTGCGGTGACAGTCTCCACCACCACCATCAATGCCATCCCCATATAACAGTCACTGGGTGTGTGCTACCATGTGCCAGGCACTTCTAGCACATTTTCTCATTACATAACGACATCACATGCATTAAGTAGGTCCTATTATTATTAAAAGCTCCATTTCAGCAATGAGGAAAATAACAGTCACTGGGTGTGTGCTACCATGTGCCAGGCACTTCTAGCACATTTTCTCATTACATAATGACATCACATGCATTAAGTAGGTCCTATTATTATTAAAAGCTCCATTTCAGCAATGAGGAAACTGAGGCTTAGAGAACTAAATGGCTTGGCTGGAGTCACATAGCTAATGAATTACGGAGCTCAGACTAGAACCTAAGCAGAAGGCTTCAGAGCTCATCCACTCAATCCAAAGCTGAGTCACCTCTAAAACAAAACTATTTAATATTTACGGAACTTTTGGAGACCACAAGCATAGATAGGACTGTACATTTTCTTCCAGAGTCCCAGTGGATGTTGTTCTCTCATTTACTGGTCAGACATTTGTTGAAGGTCAAGTACTGTGCTAACTGGAGGAGATATAGAGATTGGCCTCAGAGCCTACAGCAGTGGTTCTTAACTTTTGACAGTTGCATATCCTTTTGAAAATCTGGAGAAAGTTATAAAACACCATCCCCCCAAAATGCAGAATTTTGCATGAATTTGTAATTTTTTTTTTGCGGGGGGGGCATGGTCTGTGAACAACAGATTTAGAACTTCTAGGAGAGGCTGCCATGTAATAGAACATAGTAAAACCTATATAGTTAGGAAAATATATCTTGGGTTCTGTGCATTAAACAATTAGACTGAAACCTACCTGTAGGGTCCCATCTTACCTAGCACCTAAGAGTCACACTTTTTTTTTTTTTTGACCAGTAAGGGGATTGCAACCCTCAGCACAGTATGGTCCACACCATGCTCAGCCAGTGAGCACACCGGCCATGCCTATATAAGATCCGAACCCGCGGTCTCAGTGCTACCAGTGCCACACTCTCCCGAGTGAGCCACGGGGCTGGCCCCTATGAGCTACTTTTAACTGTTCCATTTAGAGATGACCTTCAAGACTTCTTACCTTACACTTTCCGAGCCTGATTTTAATGAAATCATGCATTATTTCTATGATTTTATACAAGGGTACTTCAAAAAGTTCATGGAAAAATAGAATTAAAACATGATACAAATCTTTCTATGAACTTTTAAAAGTACCCTTGTATTTATTTCTTCTATCCAGAGAATATTGTGTATTGCTCTCAGCATTCAATGTTTTGTTCTGATTTTCATTTTAACTCCGTGTGTCTGTTTTTCTCTCTCTGCATGTGTATGTGTGTGTGTGAGGGAGAGAGAGAGACAGATAGAGAGGGAGAGAGGGAAAAAGAGATTTAGTAAACACAAACACAAATTCACTCATAATTAGGAGTCCTTGTTAATAGAAGCTCTTAGATCATCTGAGCCTCTTGGACCAGTTGCTTAAGGTTTCTGGGCTTCAGTTTCCTCATCTAGACAAGAATACCTATTTCTCAGGGTTATTATAAAGATTAAAATAATGTGAAAAAAGTATCAGTGCTTTACCAGGCATATTTTAAATGCTTAATGTATATTAATTTCCATCTCTGTCTCTTTGCCTCATCTTTTTTTTTTTTTGAATATGCTATTTGTAAGTGAACAATTTTAAAAACCTTGATCCATAGGGAAGAAAAAAGAAAATAATGGAATATTCACTTAAAACTCCTTGGAGGATGGTTCTCTGAAAATTAACTTGTATTTATGTTTAGATATGTGCCTTTCACATTAGTATTACTTGAGATGAGGTTACCAAAAAAGTTTCTTATAATTAAAATAAATAGACTGGCATGATCGTTTGCTACTTAATGATTTTTAAAAGTATTATTTCACTTTGTGCCTACATCTTGAAGACCAGCCTATTTGGGTTCCCTGAAATATGTAAAGAGTTCTGCAGTGTAGTCCTTCCCCTTGATATGCTGTTTATTCCTTAAAACATGTATGTGGTGGTGAAAATGAAGCACTGTCCTAGGTGCTGAAGGGGCTGTTAGGAGGTAGAAGAAATATAGACTCAAGGTAAGAGTAGGTAACCATGAGTGATAATTTTTAAATGCACATGTGTGTACAGGCAATAATTATTCTAAAGAATATCCTGTACTCTTACAATGGGATTTAGAAATGATATGAAAAAGCACTCCCCAAAATTCTACCTTTAAAAATTAAAGACAATAAATGTAAAACACATTAATTGCCAATAAAATGTGAAGCCCTACCCATATTAATGCAAAGGACTATCATTATCTTAATATCCAGGATGATCTCTAGGGATAAAATGAGAATATCTATAAGGTGTGAGTGTTTTTATTCTTTGCTTATTTACAGTATTAATAATTTTAAAAGTTTAATATGTTCTATACATGGTGGCTTCCAAAAATATAGAACATTCAGCTTTTTCCAGATGGCTGAATTTTACTGAAAAGTCTTCCGAGGAGTGTTAATTTGTTATTTGCTCTTATTCACTCAGTGTGTTCTAATCTATCAGCCAGGAATTCTCTTCTTTCAAGAATCCTGATTCTTGCTTTTTGGTTGTTTGATTCTTGCTTTTTGATTTCCTTGAATGGCAGGAAGCAGGAGACAGCATTCACCTGTCGGATACGAAGTGGGGAGTGGGGGAGTAGCACAGGGGATGAAGGGGAAGCGTGAGTCCCTAATGCTTATAGAGAAGAATACTGAGCATTCTCTGACATTTTTCATGGTCAAGGCCTAATATAGATAAATGGCCTTACCCTTTGGGAAATGAGGATACAATATGAGAATTGCCAGCAGGGTTATGTATCTTGGGTGGGCCTTGATCACAGAGGCCATGAATGTCCAAAAAGAGCAAATGGAAAATTGAAATGTGTGTTCAATTTTTCTGCAGGCTGTCATGGAAAAGGGAAAATGACTAAGTCCCCCTTGGGAATAAGTGTCTTCCACACTCTGTGCAGACATTTAGGGAGTACTGCAAGCTGTGAGCTTCTCTGAGCGCATCTTGTCTCTTGCCTTTGCCTTACTGAGCCCTTCCCTCTGTTGCTCCGTTCTTCCAGCTGCTTCTGTGAACTCTCCTCTGTCGTGTCTCATCCCCCACGGCTGCTCAAATGTGATTCCCCCGAGCCTCTCTTCCTCTCCAGCTGCATCTGTTCACCTCCCCTGCTGATCGATCCACTTCTTTAGCTCAGGGACAGCAAGAGGAAATGATTCCAGCAGCTAAACAGCTTTTATGCAGAGAGAATATTTAAATATTCTCAGTTTGCATGATTCCCCTTCACCTCATGCTATGATCAGAGGTCAGTGGAGACAGTTTGGGGCTTCTCTCTGTTAGTATAGACCGGAAGACTTTTAGAAATGAATGCCAAGGTCTTGCAACTCCCCCCCCCGCCTCAAAAAAAAAAAAAAAAAAAAAAAAAAAAAAAAAACCCAAACCGAACAAACACAAATTCATATCAGGGAGTAGAAATATTTTTGTCAACTCATTCTTTTCAGATAGTGGCCCAACGTTCCATTTCCCCTCCCCACTACTCTGGATTAATTATAAGCTGTTATTAACATTTATCATTTCTAGTGGATGGATTTAAAAGACATTGTGTTCTAAATGTTTATACCACTAAAAATGATCTTTTGTTATAGAAAGTGTATTTTTTTAGTATTATTTAGTAGATATTTTGATTTTTTGCTTTTTCTAAAATAAGCTTATTTGTGCAAGTTTAAGCTGTGAGACTGTACATAATAACCTGCCATGCAGGGCTGTTATGAGGAATAAATGTAGTAACAGCCTGGCACTATGCCTGACCCATAAGGCCCAATAAACACTATTTTATATATATATGCATACTTATATACATATGCTTGGATATATATCCTCTACGAATCTGTCTAATATACATATTTATTTTAATTATTTATGTAGTATCTCCCTATGTTGCTATGCTAGTTTACTTATCTATTTCCTTATTCTTAGATAGTTATCGTATATCTGTTTTTCTTTCTTTACCACCCTCCTCTTCCCTCTTTTTTTTTTTTTTTTTGCTTTCTTCCTACTTTCCTTTCTTCTGTCCTTCTTCCATCCTTTAAAAAAATTTTTTTTCTTTCTTCATTACTCTAAGAGATATCAAGAGGAACAACTGTGTACATTTTTTCTTTAACTTTTTGGAGTCTTCATTGTGATATAATCTCCCCAAATATAATTCCTAGGCCAAGGATCTGAACAATGCCTGTCTAGATTGATTTTCTCCAACATTGAACCATATTTTCACAGTATTATACATTTTTTTATATGCCACATTCCCCACAGTCCTGCCAACAATGGGTTTTCTTTTTTTTCATTAATTATTGTGTGTTTAGTACATTTTTAATGGTACTTTTAAAAGGTCTTTTGTTCTGTTAGCATGGCTATAGTTTTTCCATTTGATAATTTTATATTTAAATTTTTTTATATGTAAACTATCTTTATACTACTTATCCAGTGAAGTCTGGGTAATAATATAATATATTTCTTTCAAAGTATTATGTATTTGCTTTCAAAGTATTTAACATTTACTTTACTAGTAAATATTAGCTGAGTGACTATTTTGTGCTGGGCATTGTTCTAGGAACAATAAAGAAGTGAGGATACGATAATAAATGACATGGTCAATGGCTTCAAGGAGGTTTGAGAAGTTTGTCCAGTAAAAGGTGACAGGCATATAAACAAAGGGCATTATAATGTAACAGATATTGTAATGGAAATATGTATAGGGTTCAGTGGAGCCACATTGGAAGTAGATAGAATAATTAAACTAGGGGTTAAAGAGAGCTTTTATCATGGAGGATCATAGAGGAAATTTTTACCAGTTTTACATTTGTCACTTGTATTCTTTCTGATTTTCTTGGATCTGTGTACCTTTTGACTATTCCTCAAAGCAACTCCATTGCTTGCATTTGTCTGGTAATGCCATGGGCTTCTATGACTCATGGTATAAAACAACAAATGTATGTGCAACACTGCATCAATATATTGCGTATTACTGTGATATGCTGTATAGGGCTCAAGGTGAAAGTAGAATACAATTAATGCTGAAAGGAACACAGTCCTCCATGTTTTATTTGTTAGTTTGGGTGTCTAATTGGGGATCATGCACCGTCTCAAGTCTGAGGTTGATCTTCTCATGCCCATCCAGTACAGGACTCTTATTTCATTATTTCATTTGATGGATTCCTGCTGAGAAGTCCATTGAATGAATTCATGGGAAGGCATCATTGGGAGAATAGTGGACTCTGAAATGTCCCCCTCCCCTGCTCCTGAGTATTCATCAAACTGCACAGACTGATCTTTCTTGCGTCAGGATCTTAGGCTCTTTCTCAATGACAGTAATATAAAAAGGTCCTGGGCTCTGGAGAGCAGAGTTTAACTAATTTTGTCTTCTGCTAGCTTTAACAGTTCATTTTTGGCGTGGACCCTATTATAGGTGCTCAAGAACTACTTGAGTGCTTGTTTGGTTGTGTTATCATTTTTTTTTAAAGCAAAAGCCCATATAAAATGTTTATTTCTTCTTTTGAAGACTTAGCTTTCCTTCCCATCTTTCTACTTCTCTTTTTTCTTCTCTCAACTGTGGTTATATTAGTCTATGAGCTACTTGAGGGCAGGGATGCTGTTCTATTTATCTTAGTATCCCACAGGTTTAGCACCAGTGCTGGCACATGGGAGGCCCTCAACAAATGCTTACTCTATGAATAAAGCGTTTCTTCCTTGTATCTGGGAATACCCTATATGCTGCTCTTAATGTCCAATACTACGTCTTTAGGAACCCAGATTCCCAACTCCTGACTGCACTCTATGTGAGAATTGCTTGGACTCCAGGTGTTTGTATGTCCAGTAGAGGGCACTGTTTTGTCAGAGGCTGTTTCAGCCTTTTCTTCTATACCGAGATAGATACCTTAGCTTCATGGCCCACTCTCTTCAAGTTCTTCATGTTTCTGTTAAGGAATGACTCTGAGCTTTCAACATCACAGCTATGCTTGCAAATGTATAATCGTGATAGTAAATGGTGATTGAAAAACAGTTGTAATAAGGTGAGGTGCAAGCTAATACTTATTAATCAATATGACTATATGTATTTAATAATAAAAGGGCACATACTAAATAACGGTGCTTATATACATGAAGGTAATACCTTTATGCTTACTTATTTTTTTTTTCAAATATCTTCTGGCCAAAACTAGAAGGGCAAGTAAAGTTTCCATTAAGGCTCAAATTTCATTTTTGCAGTATCATAATAAAAGCATTACATGTGACTGAGGAAATTCCAATCTAAGCATATTATATCCAGATTTCAGAGATAACTTCAGTGGAAATTTGTTGTGAATGAAAATGGCAGTATCAAGTCTGCTGCTATTTTTTAAAGCTATGAAAGCAACATTTTATGAAGTTTCTTCTCCCTCCATCACTTCTAATTTTACAAAACTATCTTCAGGCAGAACCAAATGAGTTCCTAGGTTTTAATGTCAAACAGTTCAAGTTTGCAAATATTTTCAACTTACACGTGAATCAACACTGGGGATATCTGAGAAGACAAAGCTGCTCACACTGTCAGCGAGCTTCCAAACACATCATTAACCCAGTGGTGACTTGGGAGGCCCTATTGTAGCTGTCTAAGGAAGCTGCAAAAGAGGGAGAAGCCAACAGGGAGGGTATCTTTGCACAAGTTTAAAACCTTAACTCTGAATTATGTCATAGAATTGGAGGAGATGGTGGCACCCAGTAAACCCTGTCAACAATTAAAGAACAGAACATAAATAGAGAACTCTTGGAGTCTTCTCACAAGAACCTTTGTGATAATCTGTTAGTAAACTCTCTTTTAAATTATGCTTAAAGACTAAAAAGAAAAAAAAGTGGGCATTTTTCTGTGCCAGGCTGCACAAGTCATTTGTGAAGTGTTTAATTAAGCTTACTCTGATTAAAAATGTAGGCTTAAATATCTGTTGATTTTGTGACAAGCTGTGGATGTTAATTGTCTTGATTGGTTTTATTTTGTATTCCCAGGACAACAGGATCTTATGTGCATAACTGTGGTTGGGGAAAGGAGCAAAAGTATAATTTTTAAAAAGAAACATGTATTTCTTGAGTTAGCCAGATGTTACTGGACCACATATATAGGAGGTATTAAGCCTGAGACAGAAAAAATTGAAAGACCCGGAAAAGAAACTGAGGTCCTCCACCTGGTCCCCAGATTTACAGCCAGCAGAAATAGATGATAGTTTTTTCATGAACTTTATTTGCTATCTAGAGCCTATCTAGCTTTCTACTCAATGATCCCAACATTTGTATATTTATAAATGACACAATTTCTTTTAAACATTATACTTCTTTTCCAGAGGGCTTTACAACTTTAAACAAGGGGAGAAACCATTTCTTTTCACCTATTTGATGTAGCAGATTATTTATGGAGCCAACATGTTGACACACTATAAACTGTAAAAAATGAGGCCTAATAAGGTTAATTGTCATCTGAACCTTCCTCTGTAGGCTGCAATCTGTGGGCTTTGATTGTTTCTCGGGGGGAAATTCTGCCCAGATGGTGAAGTCCTCAAGGCCCTGACCCACAAGAGGCCTGCAGAGATGGAGAACAAGGTGCTTCTCCACAGACTAATTAATTTACTAGTATAGCACCTGTTCCAGAATAGATAGGGCTGGAAGGGAAAGCAGTCCCTGGGCACAGTGGCAAGCTCGCGGGTAAATGGATTTCAGCTGATTATATTAAGCTGATGCTTTGATCATCTAAAGGCGTTAAAATGGAAATATGTTTTCTTCTGGCTGTTGGCTTCTGTGAGTGTGGTTTGTATTTTTATTATTATAAATGTTGAGTAACAGAAAAGGCTTTTTGGGATTTCAGCACGTCCCATTTAAAAAGTGCTCAGTGTGTTTGTCTGTTTCTTTTTCTAGTTTAGAAATGCATGTTGTCATAAAGCTGCACCTTTTAAACAATTCTGCTTTCTTGTTTCCATTTTATTCCAGCCAAATTACTAGCTGGAAATCAAACACCAGCACAGATTCCTTTTAGCTGGAACATTTTATTATGTACTCACACCTTTAATTCAATGTGTGTAATTAGGCTTTAATCAGCTGAACACTATTTCTGAAAAAATATCAGACACTTCTTTAAATGAAATTCTGGTAAAGTCATGCTATTAAGCTTTGGTGACTAGTTACTGGCACGAATAAATCCTTATGTAAACAAGGCTTGGTAGTAAATGGATTTACAATGTGAGTCTTTCTGCACTCAATTTCACTTTATTGCCTCTTTGATTCCCAAAAGGATTAGAGGTAATTTTTTCAGTCCTTTAGATGCCATAAAACAGTTTCCCTTTCCAAATTAACACTATGATCTTCCATGTAATGTGTTTGGCAAACGTGAGGAATTTATAAGACCTCTAGTCTTATGTGCATAGTAATGGAGATAAGAATATGGTGACTTAGATGTCATGACCTTACAATGGGCAGCTTTTGCCAAGGTTTTGAATGTTTAGTATTTTTTTTTTTTTTGTCTTTTTGTCTTTTTTCCGTGTCCGGCAACGGATCGCAACCCTCAGTGTTGCCCCCGTACCGGACCGGGGACCGGCAACGGGATCGCAAGCCTCGGTGTTGCTCCCGCGCCTCGCTCAGCCAGTGAGCGGGAGCCGGTCTGCATGTGGGATCCGAACCCTCGGACGGGAGCGCCGCCGCGCTTCCCAAGCGGCGCACTATCCAGTGCGCCACCGGGCCGGCCTGAATGTTTAGTATTTTGAAAATAGAAAAATGTAGTTGATCATATGGAAGACAGCCTAAAGAATTCTAATGATTATAGCTATTTGGTAAGTTTCATGATTTGAATTTTCCCTGTTACCATTATGTGTAATAGGAAAAATATTGCAACAGCGAAGCACTATTACGATAGGCAAAATTGAATCTTTCTATTTTTAGGAAGATATCTCACAGGATATGAAAATAGAGCAAGCTCAACAAATTTAGCATGTAATCCTGAGGTTATTTCCAGATTGTCGTCTCTGATTATATCCTTATAATCCTTGGAGCTGTCTATTCTGTGAAAGAAATGGAAAATTTCATGGCTCCTTTTCCTTGTTTTTTTTCCTCCAAAACTCCAAAGGCATCTTTGAAATTTTTGTTTTAGTGGATTTATTTGTTTAATACACATTCTTTGTTCAAAAAATCAGAAGTACAAAAATGTATATAGTGAAAATAATTCACTGTTCCTGCTCCTGGCCCTGTTTGTTCTATCCAGCTGTTCATATTGACCAGTTCCTCGTGTGGCCCTCCAGAAGTATTTTGATGGTGCTTGGTATGAAGTAAGGGATATTTTGGATGTTTCCAGGGATTTGCTTCTATAAGTAATACTGCCAGAAATATCTCCAGGCCAATGGTGCAGATGTACCTGTAGTAGATTATATATTCCTAGAAATAAAATTACTAGGTCATAGGGCTTGTGCATTTTGAATTTGGATAAATATTGCCAAGTTGTGCTCCAGATATGATGTAGAAGTGTGACTGTTTCCCACAGCCAGGTTTGTTTTTTCCACCAACCTGAAAGTTAAATATTGTATCTTATTATTCTAATTTGCATTTCTTTAATTATGACTGAAGTTGAGTATCTTTTCAGATGATTAAAAACCACTTCATTTTCTTTTGATGTGAACAGCCTGTTCATGTCCTTTGCCAGTCTCTCTGTTGGGCCATCATTGTTATTCTTATGGGGTTGAAGAGCTCTTTAAGGAATAAGGAAATCAGCCCTCTGTGTGCCAACATGCAGCATTTGTCATTTTGGTGGCATTTCCCTTCATATCTGTCTCTCATTCATCATGCCCTCTATTCCTCTTTTTTATCATTGGCAGGCTGGATTTAGGGTTGCTTAATAACTCCTGGAAACTAGAAATGATAATGTTGTGGGAAAGGGGTTAATTTAGGTGGTTTTGTAACTTTGACTTTTGATGAAGTAGGAGGAGAAGGTCTGAAAGGGCAAAATTAAAAAGAGGGTGAAGGGACTTTAGTGATTTGAAAGAGGGGCTTTTACATTGACAAGACCTTGAAAAAATAGTGTTTATAGAAAAAAAAAAGCAATTTACTTTACCCATAATTTTCTGCTTTTCTTTTGCCCTTATTACAGGTATTTGTGTTAGAGTAAGAATTCTCTTTGTAGATGCTTTTGCCATAAAGTCATATTTCTGTGTTTTGGACATCACAATTTGTGGCCATGAAATAGAAGTGATTGTAAGTCCACACATTCAACACAATGACCTTGATCCTGGATGAAGTGGAGAGCGGGGAGAGAGAACAGCATGACTGACAGCTCTTGTTTAAGCACAGTAACTTTTTATATGCAGCTCCACAATGATGACAAAGTAAATATAGAGACAGGTTTTAGACATTTATGGCTTTATATAAAAGTAAAATATGTTTGTGATGTCCTGAATTTACCATCATCATTATTATCTTCAGAGTAGTGGTTAAAAGCATGGGTTCAGTAATCAGACAGCTTGGGTTCACTTCTTAGTTCCATGACCTTGGTTAAGTTCTCATCTATAAAATAGGGAAAATAAGAGGAACTGCTTCATAGGACTGTTATAATGATTAAATGAGATAATGCATGTCTGGCATAGAGTAAACTCTGTCAATGTCAGTTCTTATTATTATCTTGATTAATTATCAAAGAGTATTTGTAAGATATTATCTAAATTGTGCTATACTCGACCTGGTTTAAAGTAAGTGAAACTTTCTTAATGTGCTGAAATATGATGAAGCCTTCTTTAAACCACATTTGAGTAGTTTCTGAGTGAAGTTACTTCATGGTATCTCTTCTCTCTTTGAAATTCTTATTCAAACCTGGTTTAAAGGTAAAAATCTGACATTGTAGTAGTAGTTATCAGACTGAAGTTAGCTGTGGCAAGAGGCCTCTTGCATGTTTCCCTAGTCTTAGAGTGAACATTGGCTAGCTTCTTGCACGCACTCCCCTTTGCATTCATGTGTTTGCTCATGCTGTTCGTTCTGTTTGAAATGCTATTCCTGCCTTACCATTCATGTAGAAATATAGATCCCTCTATCTGTCAAGGAAATTTGTAGCTAAATTTTATTTTAAGTCCCTTCTGCTGATGAGCAGGAATAATGCAGAGGGACACTGTTAAATTGGGTACAACAATCCATACGTATTATAAAGGAGACAAGTGTGTTTATTTATTAGTTTTAGGTGAATGACTTTCAATCACTCCAGTCAACATTTCTGATATGAATATTCTCATGTGAAATGATTGCTATTGTGTTGGTTAGTTTGCAAATCAGAACTTATTTGCAGAACACCATTAGACCGATATATCTTATAATATTTGCTAGTACCGCAGGTTTTACAAATTAGTTATTATGACTGTAGTTTTCTATTAACATGAATTTACTGATTAACTGATTTATTTACTTTAGAAGAATTCATATAGCACAGCGCCAATGCTCCATGACTCAGAGTGGGTTCTTGGTAGTAAAAACAACCACCACCCATTGTACATTTTTTTTTCTGGCTCTACATGCCCAGAAAGTGCCTGATGGAAAAGATTGTAAAATAGTCACTTAGGAAATTAATTAGTAGCATTTACAGGCAACATTCTGAATCAAAACCTACTCAATTTATGAGGGATTCTTCATGAGTGACCACAACCTTATCAGAAGAATTTCACTGAAATTGTATTTCTCAACAACTCGATTTTTCCCCCAGATAAAAAAATAAAAATAATAATCAAATACCATTTTTATCTGTCAAAGGGTAAAAGTTCTAAAAATAATAGTCAGTGCTGAAGAAGCAGTGAGATGGGTACTCTCATAAATGGTTGTCGAGCTTGTATATTAGCATAACTTTTCTGAAGAGTAATTTTGCAATACATATTAAGAGGCTTAAAATGGTCTTCCCAGAAAAATGGTTAATGGAGCATACACATCTATCTTTTCCTCTTTGCAGATTCCCATTAAATCACTAATAAAATACAAAAATTGGGGAATGTCAATATCTGGACTATACTGCTACTACTACTGCTACTGCTACTACTACTGATAATGGTAGTCTGAATTTAGAATCCTAGATAACAACAAAAGGTGGGAAATGGGTGAGGAAAGGAAAAGGAAGAAGTAACATGCTTTTCTCTCCTAATTCAGGTGTTATTAGATGCTGTTCATTATGGAGAAAATTGTTTGTGCCTGTGTGTGAGTATGGCTGTGGGTGTCTGTTAAACTTAAAAATAATAACTAGCAAAATAAAAATAGGAAAAATGTTTTTCAGATCACTAGAGAAAAAATACAGGACATAAAAAGTGGTTCATAATGTAAAAAATAAAAAAGAGATACAGAAAATAAAGCAGATATTTCAAATTTGAATTCAAGGATGTGGGGAACATATACAAGAAGACCAATTAAATTTTATAATTTAATTTTTAATTCCAAATGGTGGCTATAAAAGGAGGTGCAGGCACAGTCTGGCAGTGAGAGGATCATTTTGGATGTCCACAGGCAGGTATGGCTCACACACCTGGCCAAGAGCTTTGGCTGTAGGTAATCCCAGTTACCCAGAACAAGTGAGTGGGCTCATATTTTTCAGTTGGAAAGTTTCACAATTAAGGAGCTGCAGTTAATTGCCAGAAAGGAAAATGTTATCCTTTAGTGGATAGGCATATTTCAAACCCAGGAAAATTTAAAATTAATCATGGAAAGGCTAAGAGAATCAAAACCATTGTACAGTATATAAATCTTTTTGTGTTAAGAAGGTATCTCTACATATTTAGTATCTTATGTATTTGGATGTTGAAGTTAATTTAATCTGTTCCGTTAGAGTCTATTTGTTTAAAATCAATTAATATTGGTCTATCACAGCCTTGTAACCTTAATTTAAATATCTAGATTTAAATTAACTTGATATATTAAATTGAGTAAGTGATTTAGATTTTAATTTTTAAGTTAAAAGCTAACTAAAGTTTAAATACCATGTTGGCAATCAAAATAACTTAATTGTATTTACTAAAGTATACATTGGATTTTTTTTATTTGTGCACTTAGGAAGTTTAAGATTGTTGATTCAAGCAACTGGAATACCTTAAAAAGAAGCCAAATACATTAAGTGTATAAATGCACTTTAAATGTTTGAAAGTATCTATAAATGAGATCAGGCATTACCAAAAACTCCTTAGAAATGATTGCTAAAATCTGCCAAAATCTATAAATAGGATTATAAATTTCTTTAGCTCAATTTAAGAACAGGAAAGACTAGTTTTTTTAAAATTTGTACCTTATTACATTGAGTATAAATTGTAAAACAAAAATAAACCCAATAATAGACATTCATGTATTTAAAAGCCACCCTCAAGGACAACAAAAAACTCACATCAACAGATATGACAATAAATACAAATAAAAACGGGGGGATAATATTAATATTAGAAAATGTAAGATTCAAGGCAAAAAGCATCAAGTGGGACAAAGGAAGTCAGATTATATTAATATAAAATCCACAGTGAGGATAAAATAATCATGTACCATTCTGTGCAAATAATAGTGCTGAAAATTTTTTATTATTATTTCAATTTATTAATATACAATATAGTTGATTTTGGTGTCCCTTTACCAATTCCTCCTTTTCCTCACTCTGTCTCCCTACTCCCCTCTCATCAACATCATATCTGTTCACTTGTCTTAACAAGATCAAGGAGTTGTTGTGATTGTTGTATCTTCTTCTCCCGCCCCCCTTCATTTGTATATTTACTTATTTGTTTTTATTAGTTCTCACAAATAAGCAAGAACATGTTGTATTTCTCTTTCTGTGCCTGGCTTATTTCACTTAATATAATTTTCTCTAAGTCCATCCATGTTGCTGCAAATGGTAACATTTCTTTTTTATTTTTTTTTTATAGCAGAGGAGTATTCCATTGTGAAGATATACCACATTTAAAATTTTTTATTAAACAAAAACTTACCAAAGTACAAAGAAAACTAACAGAAGCATGAGAGAAGACTTTATAAACTAACAACAAAAGATGACTTAAAGCCCTACAACAAGTTCACATTTTCCTACCCTGAGTTTTCACTTCTAGGAATCCACTCTAATGATATAATTGGAAATGTAGACAAAGCTTTATATGCGAGAATATTTGTTAAGTATTAGCCATAATAGTAAAAAAATTAATTACTCAAATGTCTAACAATTGGAAAATGATCAAGTTAAAGTTCTTAATTGAAAGGATCTTTGAACACCTGAAATTATATGCAAAATTTGGTGTACCTGTTGTAACTTTCATCAGCTTCGTAAAGTGGTTCATGTTCCTGTAATAGTAAAAATAAATAAAATTTTGGGCATCTACATATAGACTGTGAATAACACAACCAATAAAAAGTTTCCAAATAATTTTAATAATATTAAATGATATTAATTTTAAAGTTTCCAAATATTTTTATTAAATTTAATAAGAAATCTAACAAAAATGTCTTGTACGTTATGAGGAGTGAAAATCAGCTAAAAACTCTACATAGATGACAATTGAATAAAGCCCACACAAAGAGCACACATCCACAGACTAAGAAGTATCTATGTGGAAGCTTCATGAGAGCAGGAGTTTGGAGTTTTTGTTCACTGTTGTAGACTCAGCATAGAGTGGTGTCTGGCATGTAGTAGGTGCTAAAATAAATGTTTCCTAAATGAATAAAAGGAATTTCACCAAAGTGTTAATAATGATAACGAGACCCATGTGAGACCTTCACAGTGTCCTGTAGAGAGCCGAAATTCCTGCTTCATCTCCTGCTGGATCTCCCAGAAAATACGTTTAAATAGAAGTTCTGTGCTTTTATTTTTTCAGAACTCATGTTGAGACCCATGTGAGACCTTCACAGTGTCCTGTAGAGAGCCGAAATTCCTGCTTCATCTCCTGCCGGATCTCCCAGAAAATACGTTTAAATAGAAGTTCTGTGCTTTTATTTTTTCAGAACTCATGTTGTTCATTAAAATGGCTATTTAATATTTAAAAAAACAAATTAAATGGGGGAGGGAAAGAAAAGAATTCTATAATTTTTTTTCCTAGTTGCTTTTTGTGCAGGTGGGTTGCTGCAGGAGTCCCCTCTTCTGAAGCCCATCTGGGATGTTAGTTTAGCTCTATTGATGTTTAAGACTCTGGCTTTCATCATAACCACATGCCAAGACAATAAGTAATTGAACCACATGTTTTGCCTTTTTAAAAAGGTGTAATCTCTTTTTGAAGTGTAGAGATGTTTAGCAGGATTTTTCTAATTTATCTGTCATCACACCATGCGGGCTAGGCTCCAAGCCCCGACTGCAATGTCTCTTTATCACCGTCTTTTGATGAACACCTGTTTCCAGCATACAAATATATCTGCTGAGATGCAAAATTAAAATAATTTCAACAGTATAGGAATAATTAGGAACCTTTTCTTGAAAGGTCCACCTGTTCCAAATATCAAAATATCATATTTAGTTGCACATAAATCCTTTTATTACCATATATTCTTTATGCCAGGTATGTATGTATTTGATAATTCTCCTCTGATATTCCATTAGCTAAAAAAATAAATATTTTCATTTGTAGATTTTCAACTGTAAGCAATTTTTAACACAACCAGAGTTCTCTATGTTCACTGAGTGAGAGAGAGAGAGAGAGAGAGAGAGAGAAGGAAATTACTCCAAAACTTCTTAAGAAACTTTTAAAATGCTCTATTATTTTTGGTTGATTATGCCTTTTGTTAAGGACTTGACTTTTTCATAAATACAATGATCATGTGAATCTTAAATTAGTTATAATAGATATTTTTTTAAAGAAAAAGTTATAAGGGCTCTTATAAGAAAAGGTTTTATTTTTACAATTTGGTACATTAAAACATTGAAATCAATAGATTCAATATGAAGCATTATTATTTCTTATAATTAGCATACATGTCACTTTATACTTGAGAGTTTATTTCTCATGCTTACTCTTGGCTTTTCCATAAACTATGAGCTGGGTGGTTTGAGACTTCACTGTGAAATTGTATGACAATTATAGTCCCCCACTTTATGGGGTCCTCACCAAGAGTGACCCCCATCCTACCATTACATGAGAGAAATCGCCATTAATATATATAAAAAAAGATAAGCCCACACGGATTTTTACAAAAATACCCGGAATGTATGATTTCCATTTAACATTAGCCACAGTAGTATTCATTCTAAATAAGAAGTAATTGGATATTTATCCAAATCCTCGGTAGAGCAAATTCACAGGTAAGAGCCAAGTTAATGTAGAAATGTGTGACAACTTGTCTTCATTTTCAGAATTTGAAATGTGAAGTGCTAAATTTTTGGTTGTTTTTCTGACAGCTGTGCAAAAAAGTTAATCACCCTTCCGTGTAAAGTTGTCCATGAGATGTTATGTGGCTGGTAGCTTTTTAGCTGTAGGGGACATTTTGGGCAGTGCTTACACACACAAGACTAATTACACTAATTAGTCCACACCAATGCGTGAGCAGTAAGCATGTTTGTACAATTAGGATGTAATTTTTAAAAAATCCTTTATTGGGTACATTTAGAGACACAGCAGTTGTGGATTTACCATACAATAGGAAAAGGAGTTATCCAAATTGAATAAACGTAAATTTCAGCTTGGACAAATAAGTTAATATATGGCAAATGAAACCTACACTTGTGTCACAAATGTGCACTTGCATAAGAATGATTTTTCTAGTTAGGTAAATGCATTGTAGCTTTTGTGGTCGTTAAATTATAGGGATCTCAAATAACTTGCTTAATGCAATGTAGCGACATCACATTGCTTCTTGCTTTTAATTCTGATGTGGGTTGTGTGTTAGGCCGAATGGTCCCCCCTCAACATTTATACATAATCCCCAAAACCTGTAAATATGTTACTTCACAGAGCAAAAATACACTTGGCAGATGTGATCTTAAGATGGAGAATTCATCTTGGATTATCTTGGCAAGCCCAGTGTAACCACACGAGTGCTTATAAGTAAGAGAAAGAGACAGGAGAGTTAGCACCAGAGCTATACCATGTGAGAAAGACTTGGCTGGCCGTTGCTGGCTTTGAAGGTAGAGGAAGAGGCTGTAAGCCAAGGAATATGGGCAGCATCTAGTAGCCGGAAAAGTCAAGAAACGGATTCTCTCCTGAGCTTCCAGACAGAAATTTGGTCCTGCCACACCTTGATTTTAGCCCACTGAGACCTCCAGAATTATAATAAATTTGCCTTGTTTTCAGCCACTAAATTGATGGTAATTTGTTATACCAGCAATTGGAAAACAATAGTTTTTTTCTTGGCTTCTTAGAGCCTCTGATTCTTCATCTGTAAAGTGCTAATAGCATTTGATTGTACTTTTTGTAAGAATTAATAAGACAATCCATATGAAATTGCTTTAAAATGATCAAAGACTTAAAACATAACATCTTTTCTAAAATCAATAAAACTATTTCTATAGTAACTGATTGAGAGAGTCTGCCAATATAATACTTCATCATTTAAAATCTTCTCCACATCTCTATCAATTAAGAACTAGTGACTAGAGAATATGGAATATGTCCAGGAGGTGATAAATGAGTTCAGCACAGTAGCAGGATACAAAATCAACACACAAAAATCGGTAGCATTTCTATTCACCAATAGTGAACATGCAGAAAGAGAAATCAAGAAAGCCTGCCCATTCACAATAGCCACCAAAAAAATAAAATACCTAGGAATTGAGCTAACCAAGGATGTGAAAAATCTCTATAACAAGAACTGAAAACCACTGCTGACAGAAATTAGAGAGGATACAAGAAGATGGAAAGACATCCCATGATCCTGGATTGGAAGAATCAATATAGTGAAAATGACTATACTACCCAAAGTAATATACAAATTCAATGCAATCCCCATCAAAATTCCAACGACATTTCTCTCAGAAATGGAAAGAACTATACAGTCATTTATCTGGAATAACAAAAGACCAAGAATAGCCAAAGCAACGCTGAGCAAAAAAAAATAAAGCTGAAGGTATTACTCTACCTGACTTTAAACTATACTACAAAGCCACAATAACCAAAACAGCATGGTACTGGTATAAAAACAGAGACACTGATCAATGGAATAGAATAGAATACCCAGAAATCAACCCACGCACTCACTGCCATTTGATCTTCAGCAAAGGCATCAAGTCTATTCACTGGGGTCGGGACTCCCTCTTCAGCAAAGGGTGCTGGGATAACTGGATATCCATATGCAGGAGATTGAAACTAGACCCATACCTCTCACCATATACTAAAATCAACTCAAAATGGATCAAGGATTTAAATATACACCCCGAAACAATAAAACTTATTAAAGAAAACATAGGAGAAACCCTTCAGCAAATAGGGCTGGGCACAGACTTCATGAATATGACCCCAAAAGCACAGGCAACCAAAGGAAAAATAAACAAATGGGACTATAACAAACTAAAAAGCTTCTGCACAGCAAAAGAAACAATTAACAGAGCTAAAAGACAACCAACAGAGTGGGAGAAAATATTTGCAAAATACACATCCGACAAAGGACTAATATCCAGAATATATAAAGAACTCAAACAACTTTACAAGAAAAAAACAAGCAACCCAATCAAAAAATGGGCAAAAGAACTAAGTAAGCATTTCTCTAAAGAAGATATGCAAATGGCCAACAGTCATATGAAAAAATGCTCAACATCACTCAGCATCCAGGAAATGCAAATCAAAACCACACTGAGATACCATCTCACCCCAGTTAGGATGGCAAAAATCCAAAAGACACCGAAAAACCGGGGGGTGGGGGGGAAGAAGATATAACAACTATACTTTTTTGAAGTAGTTACAACAAGCAAACGGAAAGGACATTCTTGGGGGGGAGGGGAGAGAGGGAGGAGGGAGGGAGGTGTCGGTTATGGGCCATAATAATCAAATACATTGTATATTGACAAAAGAAAAAAAAGAAAAAAAAAAAGCATCTGTTAGAAGGCATCCAAGCAGCCAGAGAAACGGATTGAGTAAATGACCAAAGAAAAAAAAAGCATCTGTTAGAAGGCATCCAAGCAGCCAGAGAAACGGATTGAGTAAATGACCTGGACAGTATAAAAAGACAAGAACATAAATGATGTCAACAGGGTAGCAGAGATTGAGAGGACAGGAAATTATCTCAGCAGGTCTAAGGAAAGCAAAAATACTAGGATACATTAGAAGACAAAAAATAGCTTAAATACACCTTAAATGCTACTTAAAAAAAAAAAGTGGGGAGACACCTTTTTGCTCAGGAGTATTCAGAACTGAATTACTCAATCCTTTTAATTAGAAAAAAAATACCAACTTAAATATTCAACAATTAGAGAATGGTCAAGTAAAATACAGTTTAACAACAGTATTAGATATTGTAATAAAAAGTACTTGAGAAAAGCTTTTAATAACCTTGGGGGAAAACAGATACATATATGGAGTATTTTAACAACTATGTAAAAATCCTTTTACAAAGAGTAGGAGGAAATTTACAAATAAAATATTACAAGTGGTTCTCTCTGAATGGTAAATTGGTGGTGATATGTATTCCCTTATTCAAATTTTTCTTTTCCAGTTTTCTAAAGTATACGTACATTAGTTTCTATAATTCTCCTAAAACAGCATAAATTTTAGAAAATTATATCATACTTTTAAAAGTCTGTACTTTTAACTGGGCAAGTTTATTTGCTGTTGCCATTTCCTAATTAATGACTCTATTCTTCTCTCACTTCTAATTTAATCCAGTGACATTTATTGGATAGCTGCTTTTTTCCAAGCACTTTGCTAAGCAGAGTGAAAAGTATAACAGTGAATAAAATATAGTAATTGACTTTCGTGAATTTACAAGCTAGCAGGCAGGAAATACAAATTAAAAACATTACCATCCAGGTTTGAGGTATAAAGACAAGACTAGGAAAGAAGAGGGGAAGGGGAGGTTAGGTGCCCGTGGAAGACATGGGGTCTCAGCAAGGCCTTTAGAAATGACTAGGTCATGAACAAAGAGATTTGGGGAGGACAGAAGTATGTGTGGGTAGAGATGCCATTGGTACAGATGTAGGAGAAGAGAACAAGGACATGTTTGGAGAATGATGAATATTCTCAGGCCATTTATAGTGGAGTTTGGGGTGGGAACCATAGAGGTTGTGATGGAGGGAGAACAAAGATAGAAAGGAAGCTGAAGGCCTGGTGTGAAGTTCCTTATAGGCTGGGCTGGTAAATCTGGGCATCTACTTTGTCTACACTAGCTTCTTGACACTAAACCACCAAGACAACAATTTTAGGAGGAAAGGTGCACAATCATCTGTGTGTTTGACAGCAAGGTGGTTGACTCATGTTTACTCTTTCTTCATATGTTTTAGGAGGTTGAAGATGCATCCATGGGACAGGTGGATTCTTCCATTAATGATATGTACCAGGACAGGATTTTAAAGAGATGTCTGCAACTGGTCTGCTTACATGTCCCAGTCAGACCTCCAGGATAAATTTTAAGGCAGTACTGTAACTCTAGGATTCAAATTCAGAAAACTGAGATTGAATCTGCTTATTCTTCCATATTCAGCCAGCCCTCCCTCTCCCAACTTCTGTAACTTTTATTTGGTATTTGGTATCTGTCTCCTTCACAAAACCATAGTCTTTCAGTGGGGTAAGAACTGTATCTTATGTTCGTTCATCTCCTTTCTCCTATATTTGGGAATAGAAGGGTAACTATAAAGTTTTTTAAATAATTGATTGGCCTACCCATTTGTGCCAGTTCATGTGCAGCAGCACCTGCCTGGCATTTAGATTTAAAAGATTTCTGTTGGGTTCAGAAACCATTGCATGGGATATTTAGAAAGACCATGGCAACATCCTGAGCCATCCAATGGTATCTTACCATTTTCTGCTATATTTTCTGATTGAACATATTATTAGGCATAGTTCACAATTTAATTATCCTTCTTTTTAAACTAGCAGTACAAGTGTTTGGACTGAGAACAAATAATCTCTTTTCCTTTTAGGAGATTCCTTTTCCACATGGTATTTTAAAGTCTTTTCTGCCTCCCTCAGTTATCCAGTCTTTTGGCAGTTCATGCTCCGTTCTCTTAGATTCATTTTAATGGTGTGTTTCCCAAGCCTTTTGTCATTATTACTACCTTTTGGATTCTTTCCAAATTAGCAATCTTTTTTTTTTCTAATGGAGCCAAAAATTGCATGCAGTTTTCCAGACAGAGTTTTACTTCCCATATGAGTCTCAGTGACACAAAATGGATTTGTAGGCATTCTCTTTTCCCTTTTTCTTTTTTTAAATTCCAAAGGATGATGTTCACTAAGAAGTGATCAAAAAGATGGAGAATAACAAATGCTGGTGAGGATGTGGAGAGAAGGGAATGCTCCTACAATGTTGGTGGGACTGTAAATTAGTGCAACCACTATGGAAAACAGTATGGAGGTGTCTCAAACAACTACAGATAGATCTTCCATATGATCCAGCAATCCCAGTCCTGGGTATATACCCAAAGGAATGGAAATCATCACGTCAAAGGGATACCTGCACTCCCATGTTCATCGCAGCTCTGTTTACAATAGCCAAGATATGGAACCAACCTAAATGTCCATCAATGGATGACTGGATAAGGAAACTGGCATATATACACCATGGAATACTACTCTGCTATAAAAAAGAATGAAATTCTCCCATTTGCAATAACATGGATGAGCTTGGAGAAACTTGAGTGAAATAAACAAAGCACAGAGGGATAAATACCATATGTCCTCACTAATAAAGTGGGAGCTAAGGGAGAAAGAAGGAAGGAAAGGAAGACCACAGTGGTGTGTTGGACTTGCAGAGGGAAAGAGCATACCTAGGGATATAAAGTGGAGTGGGGGAAAGCGGGATGGGGAGGGAGGTTGGGGATAATTGGGTGGGGGACACTGGGTATAATCACTATTTGTGGTAATGGGCATGCTGCCAGTATGGATCTGGACATCACATGTTGGGCACAAGTGGTGACAATCAGCTTTGTATCTCATGAATATTCATAACCAATAATTAAAAAAAAGAAATGATGAAACCATTTATTGAGGAAAATTTAATGAGGAAAAGTTTTGATTAGCAACAAATTAGGTGATGCCAAAATAAAAGATGCCATTTCTTTTGGGAAGTGGAAATTTCAAACTCCAACTAAGTAGTATGTTTTTAGTTTGATGCAGTAGTACAGAAGGAGTAGAGAAACTCTCAAAGGGTGATGGTGAGGGGTGGGGAGAATACCACATTAACACCACGTTCAACAATGCAGCATTGGAATTTTCACAAAAGGTGGCCTAGGATACAAGCATAAGTGAAATTGATGTCAGTGAGCATTGCTTGTTCCTACATATATTTAGACATATTAATTTAACACCTACTCTGTGCTGGGCACTGTTCTACATGCTAGGGCTATAGATGTGAACAAAATTGTTTCTGAGTATAAGTGAGATTATTTCACTTCTTTGCTCAAAACTCTCCAGTGACAACTTCTCTTACTCAGAGTAAAATCCACATTTCCAACTCTGGTTTACAAGGTGCTGTGTAATCTGTTCCTCACCACCTCTCTGACCACATCACCCACCCTCTCCTCCTCAACTCACTCTGCTCTAGTCACACAAGACCTCAGAGCCTCTGCTCTGAGCTCGGAATCTGGGGTTCAGGGCAGAGCTCTGAGAATCACTAATATTAAAATCCTACTCTATGCCAGGCACTGAGCCAAATGCTTCATGGGTATTGTTGCATTCAAGCTTTATATCAAAGCAAAAAGATGGTTTATGCAACTCCTGTTAATTTTATTAATAGTAGTGGTTAAATATTACTAATATTTGTAGTAGTTTTAGACTATTATTACCCTCTTATTAAAGAAGAGAAGTTAAGTAACTAGCTTAATGTTGCTCAACTGGTAGGTGGTAGAACCAGCCACTAACTCTAAAGACCTTTTTGTCCTTGGCGTCTCTCTTGAAAGATTCAGCTGTAGAAAAGCTTGATACCAGATAGAACATAACAAATGCTGGTGAGGGTGTTGAGAAAAAGGAACCCTCCTACATTGCTGGTGGGAATGGAAATTGGTACAGTCATTGTGGGAATCACTATGGAGATTCCTAGAGAACTAAAAAATAGATGAATCTTACAATGCAGCTATCCCTCTACTGGGTTTATACTCAAAGGAAATGAAGTCAATACATCAAAAAGACACCTGCATTCCCATGTTCATCACAGCACTAGTCACAATACTGAAGAGATGGAATAAACTAAATGCCCATCAATGGAAGAATGGATTAAACAAAACAAAACAAAAAAACACTGTGGTATATATAGACAGTGGAATATTATTCAGTTATAGAAAAAATGAAATCCTATCATTTGTAGCAACATGGTGGAACTGGAAACCATCATTTTAAGTGAAGTAAGTCAGGTACAGAAAGAGAAATACTGCATAGTATCACTCACTCACATGAGGAATCTTAAAAAATAAAAGTGATAAGTAGAATAATGGTTACCAGGGGCTGGGAGGTGGGGTAGGGGGGAGGATAGAGGGAAGGCGAAGTAATGGACTAATGGGTACACAACTATGCTATCTACCCTAAGTGAATTATTGTGCAGTCTATGCATGTTTTCAAACAACACCCTGTACCCCACAAATATATACAAATAAATGTTGAAATAAAAAAATAATAAAAACAATTTAAAAAATGACAGCAGCAAGTGAACAGATATGATGTAGGGGGGAGGAGAGAGATGGAGGGGGAAAAGAGGAACGGGTAAAGGGTCACGAAAATCAACTACAATGTATATTGAGAAGTTAAGATTAAAAAAAACCCAAAACTTTGTAACACAAAGCTTGAAGATTCATCCATTGACTCCTTCATTCATATATTCAACAGAGTTACCTTGAGTCTCTTCTTAGATGCAAAGTCCTCGGAAGGCATTTACATGGGTATTGGGCAAATAAGCTTTTTCCTTCAAGAAACATTCAATTTAGTATAGTTGTATGGATAGCAATCATTCAGATGACTTCAAAGTCTAAAAAATGAACTGTTCTACAATTGACTTCTAGTTCAAGAAGATTATTTGAACCTAAATATTTAGTGATCCTCCCTTCCTAATTCCCATTGAAATAAAGAAAGAAATATAAATTAGGTGTAAAAAATCTGTATTGGCTCTGGAAAGGAAGAAAAGATTGGCCAATAGCCAGAAACTTGGAGTTTATGTTATGTCCTGTAAATAGAATTACATAACCTCCTAGTGTTGGAGTGCCCTGGGGCTGTGGCCTAGGCACCTTCTTTCTTCAATTATATACCATAAACCCATCTCTATTGCTGCTTTGAATTTTCCCCAGAACTCTAAACTTTTGTACCCAACTGACTAATAGATATCACCCACGGATATTCAATGGGTATCTCAATCTAAATTAGTCAAAACAGAACTCATAATTCCTTCACCCTCTATCAAACCTTCCCACTCCCCCAGGCATTTGCATTTTGGTAAACACTACCACTATCTACCCAATTGCTGAAAACAAAATCTAAGTATTATATTTGATTCTGCTGTTGCCCTCGCTCCCTGCAAATTCAGTTCATCAGCAATTCCTGTCATCTCTGTATCCAAAACATATGTGGTAACTAACTTCTCTCCATCTCCATTACCTGTCCTGGGGATGCTCTTGCTTCCCCTAGAATAGATTCCCCCACAGCAGTAGAAAGACCTTTTACATTCAAAATCAGATCAGGTTACTCTTCCCCCTCAAAAAGACAAACAAAACACAAATAACAACGAAACTCCACAATCTTAAAACCCTCCCAGGCCAGTGGTTCTCTACTGTATTAGTCCATTTCTGTTGCATATAACAAAATACCTGGAAGTGGGTAATTTATAAGGAAATGAAATTTATTGCTTACAGTTTCAGAGGCTGGGAAGTCACAGTGCAGGAAACAGATCTGGTGAGGGTTTTCTTTGGTGGTAGCCTTATAGAAGGGGTCTCAAATGGCAGAAAAAGGTGGAGCAGAGAGAGAGTAACCTCCTCATTCACTCTCTTTAATCGAAAAGTGTAGTTTTGAAGAGGTGATTAGATTGTAGGACCATGCTATAGTAAATGGATTAATAATGGTGGTCAGGGGCATCGTTCTGAGGGCTTTAAAAGAAGAGTACATGAGAGGTTAGCCTCTGTTCTGCTATTTCTGCCATGTGAGACCCCCTGGGTCACTGTCACCACTACCAAGACCCTCACCAGATGTGTTCCCTGGGATTTGGACTTCCCAGCCTTTGAAACTGTAAGCAATAAATAACACTTTCTTTATAAATCACCCAGTTTCAGGCATTTTGTTATATGCAATAGAAACACACTAATACAGAAAGCACCAAATAAGCATATGAAACTGCTTCTTCCAATAGATCTCTTTTACCTAGCAGTCATTTCTACTTGTGAGCTATCACAGTTTTAATCAGTTTGCTGCCAATAAGAAAGAACTTTCAACTGGGTTTCTAGAAGTAAACTGGAAACTACACTCTTCTCAAAACTCAGGCTCACTTCTCTCCAGTGCCATCATGTCCCCTTGGGTTTTGGGCCCTCTGTTCAAAAGGTTAGAGAACATTCACAGAAACTCAAGCATGGCCATCATATTGTAGCATCCTGTTCTTCCCAAGTATACTTGTTTGCTCATTTGTTCGATCAATAAATATTTATTGAGTGCTGAGCACAGGGCTGGTGGGGAGATACAGTAGTGAAAAAGACAGACAAGGCCCCTGCCTTTGTTGAGCTTACAGTTTAATGAGGATATAGATGGTAAGCATATAATCATATAAACAGTGTTACAAATATTAAAAAGGAAAAATATTGCATTTTGTTTAAAAGTATAGTCAGAATCCCTAATCTGGACTAGGGAGTCAGATGGTCCTCTTTGAAGAAATTAACCAAAAGGTGAGTAGAAACTAGCTAAAGTGAGGAGAAAATAAACATCTGTACAGAAAGGATAGCCAGTGTTCAGAGGATGAAAGAAGATAGAGAGGATATGGAGTTAAGGGTGAGAGATGAGGCTAGAGGGTCAGCCAGGGAGCATTAATTTTTTTTTTTTGGTTCTGTGATGGTGTTGTTTGAATTCCTGTAGTTCATTTTTTTGCCTCACTTTTCATATTAATTTGACCTTCTGTTTTACTGTATTCATACATTTATCAAATTCTTCTACAACTCTCATGGGAAATCTTCTACTTTTCCTTGGGTTATATTTTCTTCCAGAGTGGTTTTTCCACCTGTCTTCAGCACACTGTGCTCTGTCATTCTTTTTCCTCTTCTCCTTTGTTAGGTGCTTATGTGTGTGTTCATTTGCTGGATCTCATTTGTACAGCTGCCTTGGAGTGTCTTCTCTTGCCTGTGCTTAACATAAGCACTTCTGTCCAGATCTTTCATTCGCTCTGAATTCATAGGGCTAAATTCTTCTTTGTTTTCTTCCCACTGTATTTCAGAACTATTTTTCACCCTCTCCTAGCTACAATTTGAGAATTGGGTACTGCTTTTTGATCTATTTTTTCTGTAGTTTGGTGGGGTGAGGTAAGGGGATAGTAGAAGTAAACTATTCTGAGGCCTGTTGGATGACAAGATTCTGCTGTCTCCCCTAAGATCTTCTTAAATGTTGTTGTGGTCTGAATGTTTGTCCCCTCCAAAGCTCATGTGGAGGCTTGATTCCCAATGTGGCAGTGTTGAAAGGTGGGGCTTTAAGACACGAATTGGCTCATGAGAACTATGCTTTCATGAATGGATTAATCTATTCATGGAGTAATAGGTTAATGGTTTAATGGGTTATCCTGTGTGTGGCGTGGTGGATTTATAAGGAGAGCAAGTGAGCATGTTAAGAAGCACTCTTGCCGAGCCCTCACTATATGATACCCTGCGTTGCTACAGGACTCTGTGCAGAGTCTCCACCAAGAACAAGGCCCTCCTCGGATGTGCCCCCTGGACCTTGAAATTCCCAGCCTCCAAAACTGTAAGATAAATTTCATTTCTTTATAAATTACACAATTTCAGGTATTCAGGTATATACTCCACAGAAAACGGACTAATACAAATGTCCTATTCAGGGTTCGCTCCAAAATCATGGCAGCGGCCCTCAGTTTCAGATCTTGACCCTCATTTAGAGTGGAGACCAGGAAAACAATAGCTTTGGTGTGTGTTTCTGTTCTACTGAGCTCCCTGTATACACACCGAGGGTTTCACTTTGACTGTTTGTCGAGCTATCCGTTCATCTCAGTCCATATCTGTACTAATTGGGGGTAGAGGATATTGAGAACTCCTGAGATTTGCAGACACTCCCTTTCCAGCTTAAACAGATAGAAGAATTTTCCTATTTTTTTTCAAATCGTTTTTTTCTTATACATTATTTTTGAAATATATGGTGTGTGTGGTGGCAACCCTTAGCTAGGTTGTTTATCGTTGGTGATTTTTGTTTTGATTTTATTTTGTTCTTGTCTGTTTTAATTCACTATGTCAAGTACTATGATAGGAAGATTTTACAATCTGACTTCATTTCACTATCTTTATTTCCATATTTTTACCTTTAAAACACTATTCTGGATTCCTCATGGAAAATGATTGGAAGGGGCAACAGAGATGGGGGGACATGAATACACTTAAGATATGTTTTAGAAGAAGAACCAATAGAACTTCATAATGTGTTAGATGAGGAGAGTGAATGACAAGAGGCTCCAGGATGACACATTGCAGGAGAATCTGGGTGCATAAACAGTTCTAAGGCCTGGCTGAGTGTGCGTGGAGCAGGGAGGCATCCAGCCGGAGAAGCAGAAGATCCACAGAGACCACACGCCCTGTGGTGCTGGCACGCAACTTAGCAGGTAGGCCTTGCCACTGTCACCTGACTCCGTCCCTAGCCCGGCTGAGTGCAGGCTGACCAGAGAGGTGCCTCCCTGGAGAGGCCCAAGACCTGAGGTGACCATGCATCCAAGGAACTAGTGGCCAACCAAGCAGACACTGAGGCAGCCATACCAAACTGGCAGCCCCAGCAGCATCCTAGCCAGAGAATAGTGTCAAACCAGTGGACTGTGAAATCCCATGCCATAATGACTAAATATCAAAGGAAAGATACCAGAAATATGAAAAATCAAGAAGGTACACCACCAAAGGGTAATAAATCTCAAGCTCTGGAGCCTATAGGACAAGAAGCCCTTGAAATGTCTGACAAGGAATTTTGAGTGATAATTCTAAGGAAACTAAATGAGATACAAGAAAACTCAGTTAGACAACATGATGGAATGAGGAAAAGTATACAGGACCTGAAAGAAGAAATGTACAAGGAAATCAAGGCCCTGAAAAAGAATATAGCAGAGCTTGCTGAGCTGAAGAATTCATCAATGAAATAAAAAACACAACAGAGAGTAACCAGCAGGCTTGCAGAAGCAGAAGAGAGAACTTCTGACCTTGAAGACAGGCTGTTTGAAATAACACAAGCAGACAAAAAAAAAAAGAAAAAAGAGTTAAAAACATTGAAGAAAATCTAAGAGAGATATCAGACAACCTTAAGCACTCAAATATCTGAGTCATGGGAACTCCAGAAGGGGAGGAAAAAGGAGATTGCATTGAAAACATATTCAGCAAAATAGTGGCAGATAACTTCCCAGGTATTGGAAAACACACAGATTTTCAGATTCAGGAAGTGCAAAGATCCTCAAGCATATTCCACCCAAAATGGTCTTCTCCAAGACATGTTATAGTCAAATTGGCAAAACGCAAAGACAAAGAGAGAATCTTAAAAGCTGCAAGACAGAAATGTCAAATCACCTACATGAGAGCCCCAATCAGACTAACATCAGACTTTTCATCACAAACCCTAAAAGCCAGAAAGGAATGGGATGATATATTCAAAATACTAAAAGACAGAGATTGCCAGCCAAGAATACTCTACCCCGCAAGGCTTTCCTTCTGAAATGAAGGGCAAATAGTATATTTCTCAAACAAACAAAAACTGGGAGTTCACTACATGCACCACCCTTACAAGAAATTCTCAACGGAGTACTGGGTTTAGTACCTGAAAAATAACTACCACTGCCATAAAAACCCAAGAAAAATCAAAACCCGCTAGTATAATAAAAATGGCAACAATGAAGAGGAAGAAAAAGGCTATCTACAAAAATGGCAACAATGAAGAGGAAGAAAAAGGCTATCTACAACCGAAGGAACCAACAAATACAGAAAACAGCAAATCAGAAAGAAAGGAACAAAAGACATTTAAGACATCCAAACAAAAACCAATAAAATGCTAGGATTAAATCAACACTTTTCAATAACAACTCTTAATGTAAAAGGATTAATTTCCCCAATCAAAAGACAGAGACTGGCTGACTGGATTAAAAAGGAGGACCCTAATATATG
>NW_007730452.1:129129-132063 GCF_000696425.1 Galeopterus variegatus | reverse complement strand
TCACCTATAAAGACTCACATAGACTAAGAGTGAAAGGATGGAAAAAGATTTACCATGCAAACAGAAATGAAAAATGAGCTGGAGTAGCTATTCTTATATCTGATAAAATAGACTTTAAACTAAAAACCATAAAAAGAGGTCATGAGGGCCACTACATAAGGATAAAAGGATAGATCCATCAAGAAGACATAGCAATCATAAATATATAAGTGTTTCCAAGAAAGCTTCTAAGCTGAAATTGCTTTTTTATATTCTACTGGCTATGCAGTCAAATCTCATATATTTTATTACACTTTGTACAGTATTGTGTATGCTGTAGGAGCTTATTCAGTTGAAATAAAATTGACCCTTCCTCTAGACTGAGATAGAAGGTGCTCAGTTTCCCTGGGTTTGGGTTACACACCTCTGGGTTTCCAGCCACTCCCCGAGGTCTCAGGGCCCTCCTATAGGTCCTCCCCTAGAGAAGAGTTGCTGTTGCTAGTTGAATCTATTTTCAGACCAATGCAAGACCTCAAGGGGCTGACTTATGCAAATCCAGTGGCTGGGCATGCTCAGTAGAAAGGGGATCTATAACCCTAATGGCCAAGCATGCTCAGTAAGGTGGAATTTGTATTTGTTAGATGGCATGAATATGTATTCGATAGCAAGACTATAAAAGTGGAATCCCGGAAGAAGGCGGGGTTGCTGCTCACTTTCCCGGGGCAACCCACGCTTCTCCAGCTGAAGTGTGTAGCTTTCTTTTATATCAAATTTACCTTTGCTAGGCAGCTGCTCACTATTGAGGCAGGCTGCCCTCTGCGCTAGACTTTAAGTAGGTATTTCTTACTTTTGTGTTGGGCCTGTTGATTTCTCTGTGAAATCTGATTCTCTTATTCATTACATGAAACCTGTTCTCACTTTCTGCTGTGACTCTGCTCTTGAATTCTTTCCTGTGGCAGAGTCAAGAACCTGGTGAAGTAATGCCCTCTTTTCTAAGAGCAGGACCAATGCCACTTAAGATAGCCCCTCCATTGTGTGAAAGTTAGGCAGAAAAGTGGGGGTGGGATGGGAGGAGCTCCACTAACTGAAAAATTAGCTCATGTACTGTTGGCTTGCTTGCATTGGCTAATACCTCTTGGCGCAGTGATTGGGCGACCAAGTTGCCGCACTTGCAGCTTTAAAAACCAAGAACAAAGACGGTTCAGGGCAGCACTTTGAATTGGCTGGTGCAGTCCCGGCCACTGGAAATAAAAATCTTTTTCTCTTTTTCTATATCAGTCTCCAAGGGTGATTTTCTCCCGACGCCTATACCTCTGGTAAGAGGATAAGATGGGTTAAGGCCAACTACTGGGCCTTCCAAGACCCCTTCTCCTCTGGCATCAGAACTGCACTAACCAAAGCTGTACCCTCTAGCCACATGTGGTTATTGAGCATTTGAAATGTGACTGGTGCCACATTTTAAAATTTTTAAATGAAAAGAAAGAATGTAAGATATATTCATTTATTTTTATATTGATTATGTGTTGAAGCAATAGTATTTTTGATATATTGGGTTAAATAAAATATATTACTAAAATCAATTTCACCTGTTTCCTTTAATTTTTTAATGTAGCTAACAGAAAATTTTAAATTACATATGTAATTACATATGTNATTTCACCTGTTTCCTTTAATTTTTTAATGTAGCTAACAGAAAATTTTAAATTACATATGTAATTACATATGTGGCTTGCATTATATTTCTATTAGAAAATACTGCTCTATAAAATAGGACTATTACTGAAGAGTCAAATTTTAGTTATACCTCCAAGATCTATGAGCCATTTCAAAATCTAGTGTTGCTTTTAAATAAATATACACCATTATTAAGTTTNAAATGTAGAATTCTCATTTTTCACATTGTCATTGATACTTGAATTGCTGATTTTACTTTCTTTAAACCAGCTTTATTGAGATATAATTTACATTTAATGAAATTCACTAATTTTACTGTATGATTCTATGAGCTTTAACAAACATATACAGTCATGTAATCACCACCACAATTAAGTTAGAAAACATTTCCATCTATGTTAAGGAATAAGCATATCGTAGAATATCTATAATACTACTTAGCAATAAGAAGAAACAAACTACTGATATTCCCAACAACCTGAATGAATCTCAAAAGGATTATACTAAGCAAAATCCTAGAAAAAGGAAAACCCTAATGAAAGAAAGCAGACCAGTGGTTGCTAGGGCCCGAGAATGGGAAAGGGGACTGACCAAAAAGGGGCATGAAAGAACTTTTTGAAGTGATGGAAATATTTTCTAACCTAATTGTGGTGGTGATTACATGACTGTATATGTTTGTTAAAGCTCATAGAATCATACATTAAAATTAGTGAATTTCATTAAATGTAAATTATATCTCAATAAAGCTGGTTTAAAGAAAGTAAAATCAGCACTTCAAGTATCAATGACAATGTGAAAAATGAGAACTCTACATTTCTGGTGGAAGAGGGTACAGATTGGAATCATTGCTTAAACAGAAACTTGGTAGTATCTAGTAAAGCTGACAATGTTCACAGCTTATGACCCAGTAATTCTGCTTTGAGTTGTTGTCTTGGGAGCTTCTCAGACATGCACATGCTGGCATATGTACAAGAATGTGTGACCTATGAGAGGGAGCAAGATGGCAACGGGTCTGGAGTGAGTGTGCCAGAGGACAGAGCGAGCCTGAGAAGTGTGTGCTGTGCTGCCAGAGTACTATTTGCATTTCCAAGAGCAACAAAAAACAAATAAATCACTTATCAACTAATCTACAACGAAAAAAAGCAACTACAGTCTTGAGGTTTTAGGGCCGATGCAAAAGAAGATTCCTGAAAGCGCCCCAACCGCACCGGGAGACCGAGCAGCCCAAGGCAACAAAGGCCAGGAAAGACGGCAGCGGCGATGCAGTGACGGAGAGGAAGG
>NW_007730452.1:127241-128149 GCF_000696425.1 Galeopterus variegatus | reverse complement strand
AGCCCAGATCTGGGAGCTTGGTGAGTGACCCCCAGCCCAGCCCCGCTTGGGAGGCAAAGGCCCGCCTGGCCCCCGCTTACCACACCAGGCTAGGCGCCTTCATCAGCACTGCCTCCATTTTCTCCGGGGGGGCGGGCGGAGCAGGCCAGCTCAGATCAGGCCATCCAGCCATCTTCGCTTGGCGTGGCTCCTCACTGAGCTGTGCTACTTGTGTGCCTCAGCATGGGGCCCCCCGGGGCCTGTGGACCGGTCACCAATCCCACTCCACCCGCGGATCTCTGGGGGGCTGGTGGCATGGGGAGCCCCCGGCCAGCATTGGGAGGGCAGGGAAGAGGATCCTGGCCAGACTGTCACTCTACCACACCTGGGGCTTCGGCCCCAGGTAAACTCCCTGCTTCCGGGAGGCAGATACCATCTCTGTGGCCTTCAGTTTGGAAAAACCCCAGACTGATTTCTGGTTGGGAAAGGGGTGACTGGGGTGCCCCCGAGCCCGCTTGATCCTGCCGGAGAGCTGACGGCCTGAGGGCACCGAGCCAGCTCACACCGGGGGGATTCAAAGAGGAACTGTGTGCTGTGGGATCCTCCACCGGGGGGCTCGCACCCTGGTGTGGGAGATAACTCAACCACACAGGGGGCCGCAATACCAGGGGGAAGGTGGGAGGCCCAGAGAGGACCTTGACCAGGGCCGCAGGAACGCCCACAGTGTCCGTGGTGGAGGCCTGAGACCCCTTTGGGGCCGGGCGGGGCTGAGAGACGAGGATTGCGGAAGACACACCCCAGCCCTGTACTGAGCGTACAGAGAGGGGAGGGGCCCGGCAAAGGAGAAGGGGTCTCGGAAAAAAAGACACACCCTCCGGGAGGCCCCATCATGTGCACACAGAGAGGGGAAATGCCTGGATAGTGAGGCG
>NW_007730452.1:123499-124667 GCF_000696425.1 Galeopterus variegatus | reverse complement strand
AGAAGACAAGGAAATAAAGGGCATCCAGATGGAAAGGATGAAGTCAAACTGTCCCTGTTTGCAGATGAAACGATCCTATATATCGTACAGCCTAAAGCCTCTACAAAAAAACTCTTGGAGGTGATAAATGATTTCAGCACAGTAGCAGGCTACAAAACCAACACACAAAAATCAGTAGCATTTCTATTCTCCAATAGTGAACATGCAGAAGGAGAAATCAAGAAAGCTTGCCCATTTACAATAGCCACCAAAAAAATAAAGTAGTTAGGAATTGAGTTAACCAAGGATGTGAAAAATCTCTATAATGAGAACTACAAAACACTCCTGAGAGAAATTAGAGAGGATACAAGAAGATGGAAAGATATCCCATGCTCTTGGATTGGAAGAATCAACATTGTGAAAATGTCCACTTTACCCAAAGTGATATACAAATTCAATGCAATCCCCATCAAAATTCCAATGACATTTTTTCAGAAATGGAAAATACTATCCAGACATTTATATGGAATAACAAGAGACCACGCATAGCCAAAGCAATGTTGAGCAAAAAAAAAAAATAAAGTTGGAGGCACAACACTACCTGACTTTAAAGTATACTATAAGGCTATAATAACCAAAACAGCATAGTACTAGCATAAATACAGACACACTGATCAATGGAATAGAATAGAGGATCCAGAAATCAACCCACAGGAATATTACTCAGCTATAAAAACGAATGAAATACTGCCATTTGCANTAAATATACACCCTGAAACAATAAAACACCTTAAAGAAAACATAGGGGAAACACTCCAGGAGGTAGGATTGGACATGGACTTCATGAATAGGACCCCCAAAGCATGGGCAACCAAAGGAAAAATAAACAAATGGGATAATATCAAACTAAGAAGCTTCTGCACAGCAAAAGCAACAATTAACAGAGTTAAAAGACCACCAACAGAGTGGGAGAAAATATTTGCAAAATATACATCTGACAAAGGATTAATATCCAGAATATACAATGAACTGAAACAACTTTACAAGAAAAAAACAAGTAACCCAATTAAAATCGGGCAAAAGAGCTAAATAGGCATTTCTCAAAGGAAGATATATGAATAGCCACAAACACATGAAAAAATGCTCAACATCACTCAGCATTTGGGAAATGCAAATCAAAACCGCACTG
>NW_007730452.1:86708-122354 GCF_000696425.1 Galeopterus variegatus | reverse complement strand
AAGGTATACCTGTTCCCCAATGTTCATCACAGCACTCTTTACAATAGCCAAGAGTTGGAATCAACCCAAATGTCCATCATCAGATGAGTGGATATGGAAAATGTGGTATATCTACACAATGGAATACTACTCTGCTGTAAAAAAGAATGAAATACTGCCATTTGCAATGACATGGATGGACCTAGAGAGAATTATATTAAGTGAAACAAGTCAGGCACAGAAATGAAATATCACATGTTCTCACTTATTTGTGGGAGCTAAAAATAAATAAATAAATACACAAATAAACTGGGGGTGAGGAAAGAAGACACAATAATTACAATTCCTTGAAATTGATATGACAAGAGAACAGAAAGGACATTGTTGGCAGGGACGGGAGAGAGGTAAGAGGGAGGGAGGTTTCGGTAATCGGCCACAATAATCAACCACATTGTATATTGACAAAATAAGATAAAATTTAAAAATAAATAAATAAATAAAAATAAACAGTTCCAAGGACGTTTATCATAAAGTCACGCAGATGATCTTGGCTGAAATTAATTCACAATTTGATGGAGAATGAGAACAAATATTTAGTGAGTCATTAGTGCCAAGCCCTGTGCTAGACATTTATGTCATGTCTTTAATCTTCATCAGATCCCTGTGAGTGGAGGTGGCTGCCACCCTGCTTCCCCACATATGATAGAAATAGTGCAACATGGAGGCAGGGGAGGGCACGTGTGTCAGGGGAAGGGGGAGACAGCTGGTAAGTAACACCGTCATCACTGCACTGCACCAGGAACTTTCATTGATGCCACCTCATGTCACCTTCATAACTACCACATTGAAATATGTTTTCTTACTTCTGTTTTTTCTAAATGAGGAAACGGAAGCTCAGATGTAAAATTAACTTGTCTGAGGTTAAGTTCTTAGATGTCAGAGGTGGGGTTGAACTCTAGGACTGCCTGATTTCCCCATTTCTGTTTTTCTACCACACCCTAATGCATTATCAAGCCCCTCTCCCACTTCACGGAGAAGTGCATAGTAACATATTCTATTACAACCAGAGCCCATGATTCGTGGTTTGTTGCACACTTATTCTAACTCACAAATACACGTGTAAAATGAGTCAACCTAAGTGCAGTGAGCTTTGTTTACACATTTTGCAGGAATCTGGGCTTGAGCCTTTCCTCACCCAGAGGTTAGAAAAAGGAGGCTGCTATTGTAGTGATGAAGCTGAGTTCATTGTCCAAGTTGGGCCATATCCAGTAATGGATTTTATAAGCACTGTGGTACTTTCCTCCTTATATTGCTCCCATTGGGTTTTATCTACTTTATCTTAGTGGTGTTTGTGGCATCCTCACTTCTATTGTTGAGCTCTAGGAAGGAGAGGGCTCATCTCAGCACCTCATCTTTTTTTTTCTTAATTTATTCTTTCAATAAATATTTATTAAATGCTTGATATATACTGAGTATTGATTTGGCAAACAACAACTAAAGGTTGCATTTTCACAACTATTTACACAGAAGAGTCTTCCCTAAAATAATCTCTTTGTCCAAATTTTTGGTACTTTTCAAAAGGAGTTTCTGTGGTGAGTTATTTATTTTTTTATTATTTTTTTATTTTTAAATTTTATTTTGTTGATATACAATGAGGTTGATTATTGTGGCCCATTACCGAAACCCCCCTCCCTCCTCCCTCTCCCCCCTCCTACCCAACAGTGTCCTTTCTGTTTGCTTGTTGTATCATCTTCAAGGAGTTGTAGTTGTTAAGTCTTCTTCCCCCCTCCCCCCGGATTTTGTGTGTGTGAATTTATTTATTTATTTTTAGCTCCCACCAATAAGTAAGAACATGTGGTATTTCTCTCTCTGTGCCTGACTTGTTTCACTTAATATAATTCTCTCAAGGTCCATCCATGTTGTTGCAAATGGCAGCATTTCATTCGTGGATATGGAAAATGTGGTATATCTACACAATGGAATACTACTCAGCTATAAAAACGAATCAAATCAGCACCTCATCTGACAGGTCCAAAAGGAAATCAACAGAAGAATAAAAAATTGAGGTGGCATTATCACTCCATTCCCTCCTTTGGAGACATTGCTGCAGTGAATCCTTTTTCACAACCTGGACCTTTGTCCCTCTCACATACACTCTAAACTTCTCCTGAGGTTCAGAGATGAGGTCAAGATGACTTACCCTGGCAGCCCTGCTCAGTGGTTTCATGGGTCATGAATTAGCAATTCTGGGGAGGGCAGATTGAAAGTAAAAATGTGAGTCTAGAATTAGCTAGTAACTTAAAACTCTAAGCATTGTGTGTGTGTGTGTGTGTACATATGATATCTAATATGAGTGCTATGTCAATATATTTGTTTACAGATAGGCTGGAGAAAAGCAAGACGGGGAAATAAAGTTGAAAGTGGTTGCTGCAGGTTGCTACTGATGTGCTACACTGTGTTCTGTGTTGAATCAAATGCTGCACCAGATTGGAGAGGGATGGGCAGAGAGAAAAGAGGGAGAAGAAACTTGCAAAAGAAGAAAGGAACAGAAGCAATAGCTTCCTACAAGCCCCTCAGAAAGGGAGAGAGAGAGAGAGGGTAAGCTTGATTGTTTTCCAGGAAATCGTATGTAGAAAGTGGGCAGGAGATGAGTGTATGTAGGAATTTGAAAATGCTGAAGAAAAATTACTTCTCTTGAAAGGCAAGTAGAGTGCAGAGACACAAGAGCCGAGAAGAAAGCTTGGCTGTGAACAGGCTTGAGGCTTTGCCAACATTCTGGATATATGCGAACAAAGTGCTTAGTGGAACTCACTTCTGTCTGCTGCAGATAGCTTCCTTTCAAGATCTACTCACAGATGGCTTTCATTTTGTTTAGTTTTGAAGTTTTTGAGTCATCTTGTAAAACTTTCCTATTAAAGCACAGGTAGTGGGGTATGAATGTGAGGTGAGCATGCTCAGAGAGGGAATAGCGGGAACACAAGCAAAGAGAGTGAGAAAAGGGAAGTGGAATTGTAAGGAGAACAGTGAGGCATTTTGTTTCACTGGTGTACAGGATTCTAGGTGTGGACTAGAAGAGGAACTAGTTGAAAATTAGATTGGAGCGGGATCATGGAAGTCTTACACTTCAGTGCGAAGAGTGGAGTTACGGAATTTACTCGGTAGATAGGTTCGTCCTGAGAACCCACTGCATTTTTTGAGTGGATGTATCACATACTCAAAGGTGGGTGCAAGTATCTCATGCTCTGGAAAAAGGTCAAGATTAATGATACTAACTTTGGTGCCTTTTACAAAGAGGTCATATTTGAAGGTTTGGGAGAGATTATGTGTTCAGAGAGAAAATGTTGGGAAAGAAGAGAAGATCACTTAGAACAGAGCCATAAGAAATTTTTACCCTTTTAGATAATTGGGATAAGAAAAGAATCCATTGATGAATACAGAAAAGCAGGAAAATAATTCGGATTACACATTGCCATAGGAGCCAAATGAACAGAAAGTTTTGAGAAACAAGGATGTGTTTAACCATACTAAAAGTGGTGGTGGTGGTAGAAAGATTAAGGAGAATGTAAATGGAGAAGAGTTTATGGGGCTTGAAAATTTGTCAGTCCAAAAAAGCATGATAAGCACAAGGGTCACAGAGAGATACAGGCATTGATAGATAGAAACCCATTTCTTGTCCCATTTCTGTAAGGACTGGAAAAGGGATCGATGTGTCAGTATTTTAACAGACAGGAAAGGGTCTACACCAACAGAATTTTTAAAAATATACTTAACATTTAGATCTTTTAGGGGGGAAAGCTGCTAATGCTGCTGAAAGTCAGCAAGAGAGAGTAAGATAAGAAGCCATTGGTCTAGAAGCAAACATCTGAGAAGCAGTAGATACGTCTTCTTGCTGCCTCAATTTTGCTTTCTTTTTCTTGTAGACTTGGTGTTTAAAAAAAAACTAAAATAAAAGAATGTAGAATACGACAAGAATAAAGAGGAGATGGAATATTCTGCTTTTGACATTTTTGCCTTTTGCAACCATAGCTAGACATAAGTATTTAAGAGCCCAAATCTTCATTTCTTTAAAAGAATTGAGGGCTACATATTTGAAAATGCTGTAAAATGAAAGAACCAGAAGAGGGAAACCCTTTAGGATTGTCTCTTTTACTTGGTTTATGTCCAACCAAACTTATCTAGGCTTACCCCCTCCCACTATTCCCACCAGCCAAGCGCTGTATGCAGAGTCTCCTTTGATCCTTTCCATGCAAAGAAAGGGCTGCAGATATGTTGACTTGTAGTTTACAACTTCCAGGATGACATTTCATGTTGGACCTGGTACTTTCTGAATATAGAAGGAAAACTTGCAAAGTATATGGTCTTTAAGAGAGAGAGAGAAGGGGCTTGTGATGAAAGACGCTTCTGAGAAATGTATTTCATCGTGTTAATATTTTAAAACACATTTTAGTTTGGAACACATTCAGAACCTTTCTCAGCATTATATTTTTGCTGACTGAGATACTCATATGTTTGTATATGTACCTATATTCATTCACCCTTTTCTTTTCCAGGGGTAAGACTTGTGTGGTAGGTCTCAGTCTTTTCACAAACATCTCATGAAGGGATGCCATTTCCCCAGTCCCTTTGAAGTTAGGTTTGGCCATATGATGCACTTTGGCCAATAGAATATGGGCAGAAGTAATGTAAGTCACCACCAGACTGAAGGCTTAAGGCTCAATATTCAATTCATCCTGCTTCTCTTCCCCCCATCATGGCATCTGGTAATTCCCCAGATGGTGGCTGGTCTATCAGCCTGATCCTGGAGTGAGGACCCACATGGAATGAAGATCCCAGCCAACACATTATGGACATTTAGCTTGAGAGAGAAACACATTTTCTTATAATAAGCCACTGAGGTTGTGTACCTGTGGTACAGCTTCCAACAACCTGAAATATTCTTATGGGTTTAAAAATGTTCTTGATCCCTGTGCCTGAGTCATATTCTTGGTAAGCTGCCCAGCCTCTAATCCTGCTACCTGCTGGCACCAGCCAGCTGCCTGCCTGCCATTTTTAGCCTGTTATTCTGCATAATGCGTTGTGAGTCTCCTACCCCTTATGTCATCCCTATTGTTTCACATTGTACTTATCTGACACGTCCATCATCTATTACTTGCTCCTGTACTCTCCAGGGACTTTTTTCTCTCTGGTAGCCTGGGCCACCCAAACCCTGCATCTGGACCCATCCTCTAAGTATCTGGCCCACCCCAGTGTTCTGCCTTTGCCAATTTCTATGGAATCAATAATGCCCAACAATGTCTCATGATGTGATGAATGGAAATGACTCTAAACTAATTGAGGGTAGGGTTCATATCATATTCAAGGTGACAAATACCCCCTCTCTCAGAACAGGTGTTCTATAAACATTAAATAAATTAGTGCATACTTGTATCAACTTTCATTAAAATTTTTTCAAGTTTATTCAAATTAGAGAAAGATTCCCACCTGTTAAGTAGATTGGCTCCCATTTTGTTACTAATTAAGCCACAAATTAAACTTAAGGTAGAGTGTCTTTTAGTAAATTTCATTAAAATTGGTCAAAATTTTTGATGAACAAACGTGTCAATGCTATTTGATTGGATATTAAAAGGTAAAACCATTGTTTTTGCATGCTCTTGCAAGACATTCTTAAAATCTTTAATAATTTACTATGGGTAAGTGTAGCAAACACCTCTGGTACATTATATCCCCTTTCACTGGCCATTCTCTCATTTCAGCTGCAATTGGAATTAGCAGTTCAGTTCAAGTGCTTGTCTTCTGCTTTCTGCCTTAGGCTATTCTTCATTTGGGAGGAGGCAACAAACCAGAAACTGCAGGTCTTTTACTGCCCCTGCGGGGAACCCTCACCAGTCCATTACGTGCAGACTATGTAATGCATCAGAAGCATTCTGAACACTTTTCAGGTGGTCTGGCAAATCGAGCCCCTATTTTCCACAGCTGTAAATTTGATCCTGAACCTTGATTATTGACCTTTCTTTTTTCCTCACCTATCACTCTCCCTGCTCCCTCACTCTTGCTTCCCGGGCTCAGCTCCCAAATAAACCTCCGTCACCCGTGTCCTTATCTCAGGCTCTGCTTAGGGGAAACCCAAATTAAGACAGTAATACTCTCTATGTCTAGTCAATTGCACAAATCAGCCTGAGTTGTATAGATTTTGTTTGTGCTTATTTCAAAGTGAATGTTTTATGTATGTTTAAATCTTCAGTTAATTATTATGTACCTACTATATGTTTGACACTGTGCAAGTGTGATGAGGGAGCACATTGAAAAAAAGCATGATATTTGCAGTCAGAAGATCTGGTTTTAGTCTTGGATTTGCCAAACACTGTATTATTACTTAAACTCCCTAACCTTTGCCGATAGGATAGGGAAAATAATAATTCTTCTTTCTGAGAAATGGGAAAAATATTGCCAACATCGTGATTACCCACGATGGTATAGTATAGCACATGTAGTCTGCATTATAAAATATATTGCATACTTACAGAACATCATCTTACATTGCTTCTGGCATAAACCCATTGAAGCCATATAAAGGCCATAAACACATTGAAGCCATAGGGTATATTTTATACTTTTTTATCCTCAGAAGGTTTTATAGTTATAAAGAGTATTCAGTTTCTGTATGTGTATGTGGGTGTGTGTGAGAGAGAGAGAGAGGAAGAGAGAGAATCAATGCAACAAAGGCTACTTACTTTTCTCTCAGAAACTATATCTTTGGTGATTAGGAGAAGATACTATTGAGGTAGGGGATGAACAGTAGCATGCAGAGTAAATCAACTGTCAAGTGTTAATCCGTATAAGAACCCATTTAAAGCAACTAAGTCAAGGTTCAACCTTGAAATTTGAGCAAATTAGTTCATATGGCAATTCTAAGAAACCAAGTAAGTAAAGGCTGATGGATTAGAGGGTGACAATCAGCATTTGTGCTATTTACAAGAGGTTGATCCCAGGTAGTCAGTTTTTCAGGGTATTCTCCAAATAACTTGTAATTTCTGGAGGAATACTTACTTAGTGCTATTTGGAACCACACAAAAACTAGAAATGTGTCTTTTTTGTTATAGAAAGCAAACTAGAAGTAATACCAAACTATTCAAACACTATGTCCTTAAGCCATTTCCTCCTACCTAATGGGGTTTATCTTTGTGATCTCTCCTCTCTGGGAGCAAGAGCAGGTTACAGACCTAGCTGAAGTCTTTGGACCAGAGTTAGAGCCAGGCTTTAAAGATCATGAGGCTGGCTGTTCTCTGTAGCCTTAAGTCAAGGGGTCAGAGCCCCAGAGACAGACTCAGTTCTGGCTATAGCACTTTGTGAGTCTGGTCCTTGGTAAGAATAGAGTTGGGAGGACAGACAAATTAAAAGAGAGATAATCTAATCGTGGTATAGAGCTTCCCAAATTACTTCTGGTGGTATGTGAGATAATTTCAAGTAGTTCATAAATCAACAGTTTTTAATTTTAAAACTTATCTGGTCCTTGGTAAGAATAGAGTTGGGAGGACAGACAAATTAAAAGAGAGATAATCTAATCGAGGTATAGAGCTTCCCAAATTACTTCTGGTGGTATGTGAGATAATTTCAAGTAGTTCATAAATCAACAGTTTTTAATTTTAAAACTTACACATTTATTTTAATATTTATTAGGTACCTTCTACTTGTATTTGTAAGTAATTGCAGTTATGGAAAATAAATAAATAAACAAAAAGGAGTAAACAAAACATATTGACTATGTTTCAAAGGGTGGGATTCATAGAACATGTGAGATGATTTTAGATGCTATCGGGAAATATTTCTTAACCTTTTAAAAATTGGTAAATAAAACCCTTAAACAGAAATGTGCATAAAATAAGACATTCAGTGTAATTATTTATCAGAAAGCAAATGCCTATGTAACTACTTTCCAAGTCATAGGAACTCTGTGTTTCCCTCCTACTAACTACCTCCTGCTGCTCCCCCAAAGGAACCACCATCTGGATTGTCACAGTACTCGATTCCTTGTTCTTCCTTAGTTTTTCTGTATTAAGATGCATTCCTCAACACCATCAAGTTAGTTTTGGCTATTATTTTAATTCTTTATAAATAGAACTATGCAGTATGCATTCTTTGGCTGGCTGCTTTGTTTTTTTACTTATGAGATTCATTATCCATGATGTTGCATGTAGCTGTAATTTCTTCATTTTCATTGTTGTATGAAATTCTAATGCTGGATATGCCATAATTTATTATTTATTGTGCTGTTGGTAGATATTTGTATTGTTTCCAGTGTTCAGCTATTAACAATAATTCTCCTTTCAACACTCTTGTGCATGTCTCTTGGGATATGCACACATTTCTATTAGATGTATAGTGGAAAAGTAGAATTGTTGTGTTGTAGGATATGTATATATTCACTTTACTAGGTGACAGAAACTGTTTCCAAATTGGTTATACCAATTTCTGTTGTCACCAGCAGAATATGACATTTGCAGTTGCTCCACATCTTCATCTACATTTGTCAGCCTTTTTTAATTTCATCCATTCTGGTGTGCATGTGTAGTGCTATCTCATTATGGTTTTACTTTCCATTTTCCTGATTCTCAATGAAAATTAGCACCTTTTCATATACTTATTTTACATTTGGATATCCTCTTTTATAAAGTGTTCAGTTCTTTTGTCCCTTTTTTCTATTTGGTCATTTTTTTCCTATTGATTTCTTTATGTATTCTGGATACTGTAGTACTCTTTTGTTGGCAAAATACTGGTGTCTTCCAATGAGCAGAAGTTCTTAATTTTAATATAATTAATTTTTTAAATTGTTTAAGATAGGTACTTTTTGTCTTCTAAGGAGTATTTCCTATCTAAAGTCATGGAAATATACTTCTATATTATTTTCCAGCAACTTTGTTGTTCAGCTTGACATATTTAAATCTATAATCCACCTGGAACTTAATTTTTGAATAAGCTGTTAGATGGGGCTCAAGTTCCTCTATTTTTCAGCATCATTTTTAGAAAATACTGTTCCTTCTCTGCAGCTCTGCAGTGCCATCTGTTCATAAATCATGCCCTAATACGTGCAGGTCTCTGCACTTGAGATCTCTGTTCTGTTCCATTGCTGTATTTGTCTATGTCTTGCCAATACTACACTGTCTTAATTCTTGTTGCTTCATAAAAAGCCATGATATCTGGCAAAGCATGTCTTTCCACTTAATTTTTATTCTTCAAGTGTGCCAACTATTTTTTGATATCAATTTTAGAATAAACTCAGTGGTTTGCTGGCAACCTGGCTCTTTGGAGGGAAAAAAATCTTTGATTTGTAGTGTTTGCCATTATCCATGGGGTAAATACTCCCACAATGGCTGTTTTAAGCTACCAGTGGTTTAATAACTAGTTCAAAAATTCCTGAATATTCAACAATTGGCTCTCATGAGTTGGTATGAGCTAGTATAAGCCAGCTCCTACACACTCCTAATAAGCTTGTCCAGTACCACACACATACACAACACCACTATGACTATTTTGAACTTGGATTGGATTGAATCAATAGATGTTTGAGGAAGATTAACATATTTATAATAGTGAGTCGTCCAGTCCATGAACATAATACATTTCTCCATTTATTAAGGTCTTCTTTAATTTCTCTTAATACTTTTTCAGTTCACTTTTTTCTTTTTTCTTTTCTAGTCTTTTCTAGTGGAGATCTTGCTTATCTTCTCTAATTAAATTTATTCCTAGAAATTTTATATTTTTGATTATATAGGTATATTTACATATAATATATATATAATTTGTGTATAAAATGTAAATTTTTTGTTTTGTTTTTAAAATGTTTGTTCCTGATATAAAAATGCATAAAATAACCTTTTTAAAAAGGGTATATTAATCTGTACCCAACAACCTTCAATAATCCACATACACATTTTAAATTTTATACATTCTTTTTTCATATTTTCTATGTACACAGTCATATATATATATATATATATTTTTTTTTTTTGTCCTTTTTGAGACCGGCTGCACTGTGCTCAGCCAGTGAGCGCTGTGAGCGCATCGGTCATCCCTATATAGGATCCAAACTTGCGGCGGGAGCGCTGCTGCGCTCCCAGCGCCACACTCTCCCGAGTGCACCAAGGGCTCAGCCCATATTTTTTATGTAAATAGTCGTTTTATTTCTTTTTAAATCCATTTCCTTGTATTTCTTCTTTCGGCATTGTGCTTCTACACAATGTTGAATAAAATTAGTGATGCTGGCATTCTTGTTCCATTCTAGATTTCAAAATGAAAGCCTTCACCATTTACTATTAAACAGGTATTTTGCTATAGGGTTATTGTTGTTTGATTTGATTTTGTTTGTTTTTATACATGCCTTTTATAGAATTAAGGAAGTTCCCTTCTCATTTTAGTTTGTTAAGGGTTTTTAATTATGAAGTGTTGCTAAGTTTTATCAAGAGCCTTTTCTCCATCTATTTAGATCATATGACTTTTTATGTTAATGTAATCGGTTATACTAATCACTATTTTAATATTATACCAATCTCACATTCATATATAAACCAGTAAACACATATTACTGATTTCAGTTTGCTCACAATTCGTTTAAAATTCATACATCTGTGGTCAGGAGTGTGATTGTAATTTTTCTTTTTCATAATTTCCTTGTTAGGTTTTAATATCAAAGTTTTTCTGGACTTTAAAAAATATATAGAGTGTGTTCCCCTTTTTCTGTTACCTAAAAGAGTTTGAATTTATTTCTTCTTTAAATGTTTGGTTGAATTTACTATTAAATACAAAGAATAATATCAAAGAATATAGGATTATCCAAGTTTTATATTTAGAAATTTTCATTACTTCAACATTTTCCAATTCATCTGTCAAAAAGTTGTTCATAATATCTTCTTGTAATTTCATCAGTGTCTAAACATCTGTAGTGATGTTCCCTTTTTATTGCTGATATTGATTTTTTGATCCTTTTTCTTCTTTTTCATTAATATCAATATAGGTCTTTAAATTTTACTAATCTAAAAAACCAATAACAGAATTTTATTGATTTTCTCTACTGTTTATTTTCTATATCATTATTTTCTGCTGTTAATTTTACTTCTTTCTCCCTTCTACTTTCTTTGGATTTTATTTTGTTGTTTTCTAACTTTTTGAGATGCATAGTTCTGTGGTTTTCATTTTTGAATGTGTGCTTCAAAAGCCTAAATTTTTAAAGTATAACTCTTGCTGTATCCCCAATATTTTGATCTATAATAATTTCATTATCTCCCAATTGAAAATATTTTATAATTTTTAATATGTTCTCTTAATTGAACCATGGTTTACTTAAATCTGTTTTTTAATTCAAAATAAACAAGGCTGTTCCAGTAAGATATTTGTTATTGATTTCTAAATTAATTGCATTGTGACCACAGAATATACTCTGTATGGTTTCAGTTCTTGAAATTTGTAAGACCTTACTTTGTGACCCATTATTTGGTAAATTTTTGTAATGGTCCAGGTGTACTTAAAAAGAATGTGTATTCTTCAGGTTTTAGATGTACTGTTTCTATGCATGTTAAGTAGGTCATTTGCTATTTGTGTGATTCCACTGAATCCTGATTTTCTGTCTGCTCGCTTTATTGTTATAAAGAGAAGTATGTTATAATCTTACACTACAATTGTAGATTTGTCTATCTCTCTTTTTACTTTCAATGGCTGCCTTATTTTAAGGCCATTTTATTAGATACATACAAATATAGAATTGTTATAAAATATCTTTCTTACTTTTGCCTTAAATTCTACTTTATTTGATATTATGATTATACAGACTTTTATTGGTAAACTCTTTTCATCTTTTTACTTTAAATCTTCTTATATCTGTATTTTTTAAACATATGTCTCTTGTATACAGAACATAGTTTTTAATGCAGTCTGGTGGTGTTTGTCTTTATCTCTTAAATTGGAATATTTAGTCTATTTATATTTAATGTAATTACTGATTTATTTGAATTTAAATCTACCATTCTTTTATGAGCTTTCTATTTGTTCTGACTGCTTCACTTTTATTCCTTTCCTTTCTAGTTATCATTTAGATTGATTTTTAAAAAATTATTCCATCTCTTTCCCTCTCCTTCCTCAAAAGTTATATACTCTATTTTTCAGTAGTTATCTTAGGAATTACAGCATGTATTCTTGACTTGTCAAAATCTAATATTAATTGATTTTTTAGACTTTATCCAGACAATGCAAATAGATCAAAGACATTAGAATTTCATTTATTCTCATTTTAGTTAGAATGACTTAATTTATTTATTCTCCATTTTAATATCAATATCATTTGTTGGTTTGTATTTTAATATTATAGGCCAAGCAAAATACTATTATGATTCTTTTGCACAGTCAATTGTTATTATGATTTACTCACTTATTTAGCTGTTGTAGCCATCCTTCAGAAGTAGGATGATCTGTCACCCAACATTTGGTTTGGATGTCTAGCATAATTGTGCCACACACATATCAAGAGAGTATAAAAAGGTTTGCTATTTACATACTAAGGATGTCTGGGGAGAGCAGGGCAGTTGATCCAAAAATATCTTGAGAGATTAGAAAAAGAAGACTTTTTTTTATAGTGGTTAGAGGGTAGGTCTGATAAGAAGCTCAAATCTCTCACTGGCACTAAAGGAGAAAGCACCCGGTCTTTCTTACTAGCTTGCTCAGATGTGGAGCAGAAGAAGGGAAAGAGGGTGGGAGTGAAGCTTAAAAGCTTTTGGCAGCTGAACATCAAAATGTGGAGTCAAACTCCTTGTTACATTAGCAGTTTCATTGCTCTTTATTTCTTCCAACAATTCCAAGCTTTCATCTGAGATCTTATCCCTTCTGTCTGAAGAATTATCTTTTGGTATTTATTTTAGTGTGTTTGCTACTGGGGAATTGTCTCATTTGTTAATCTAAAAATACTATTTTTTAACATCAATTTCAGAAGATATAAAGTTGAAAGATATTTTCTTTTTAATACTTGGAAGATATCATTTCATTGTTAGGTAGGGTCCTTTGTTTCTTCTCAGTGGTTAGCTGTCTGATTGCTGCACTTTTAAAGGTAATGTATTTCTGTAGCTGATTTTTAGAATTTTTTTTTTTTCATTTTTGGGTTTTAGCAGTTTTATCTTTGTGTCTCAGTGTGGGTTTCCTTTTCAGTTGGTCCACCTGGGATTTGTGTGCTTCTTGAATCTATAGCTTGTTGTCTTTCTCCAGTTTTAGAAAGGTCTCAGCTATTATCACTTCAGAATTTGCTTCAGACTGATTATATCTCTCCTCTTTTTCTTCAGACCCATTATTTATCTCCTCTCTTTTAAGACTCCATTTGAATATTAAACCTTCTCACTGTATCCTCTTTATCTCTTCTTTTCTTTGTTTTCTATCATTTCATTTATACAGGCTTCACCGAAGATATTCCATTACGAAGATATTCCATTAACTAAGTCTCTCTTTAGCTATGTATAATGTACTTGAACCATCTATTAAGCTCTTAATTTCAGTTTCTGTTCCTAGTTTTCATATTTTTATTTACTATTTTATCTCTGCAAAACTTCTTAATCTTGTCTTTTATCTTCTAAAACATGATAAGCAGATTCGTTTTAAGGTTTTTATCTAGTTATGTCAATTTCTGAAGCCCTTATACAATAATTTCTATTGCGTGTGATTTCTGTTGGGGTTTGCTCCCACTTTCTTGGTCCCCATAGGGCTACTTTTAAATTATGTACCAGAACATTATAGCTTAAATTTTTTTTGCAAAAAATAATTTGGTGCCAAGATAATGTTATCTTCCTTCAGAAAAGCATCTGAGAGCTTCTGCAAATCATCTGAGGGCACAAGCACTCCGAATGCCTGAAGGCTCTAGCAATCTGGTATTACTTTAACTCTAACCCTAGGATTAAGATAATTCAAGGCTGAGCTCTAAGAACTTGTCCAGAAATTTTGATGTTAAAAAATTTAGATGAAGAGCTCTCTTATTCAATCTTGAATTAGATAACTATATAGAGTTTATAATTAACTCCTACATAAACTCATGATTTAAAAGAAGAATCAGTAAGGAAAGTACCTAAGAGATTCAAGCCATTTGAAAAACAAGGATGAGAATTATCTGCTCCTAATTTATATTCTTTGTTTTGATGCAGCCAAGTTGTTTTTTTTCTAGGTATATATCCTATTACCTTGTTCACTACCACCTCTGGAAACTGTTTCATCAAAGCCTTGCCCATCCCAGTGGCTTATGAATAATTTTGATATCAAAAAATCTATAGAGGGCCGGCCCGGTGGCGCACTGCTACGGTGCGCCGCTTGGGAGCGCGGTGGCGCTCCCGCCCAGGGATCGGATCCCACATACAGACCGGTTCCTGCTCACTGGCTGAGCGAGGTGCGGGCGCGGCACCGAGGGTTGCGATCCCGTTGCCGGACACGAAAAAAAAAAAGACAAAAAAAAAAAAATCTATAGAAGTTGTATCATTAAAAAAAAAGAAAACTAAGACAAACGACCAAAATAGCCAAAAATTGATCATATGAAAGATTAATAAAACAGATATAACTCTATGAAGATTGGTCAAGAAAAACAAGATAGGAAGTTACAGATAAATAAAATATTAGGATTGAAAAGAGGATATAATTATAGATAAAGCAGGAATGTAAAAGTAAATAGAATAATATTATGAAGGACTTTATTCCAGAAAATTTGAAAACTTAAGTAAAATTAAAAATTTTTTAAATTATTTTATCAAAACTGACTAAAAAGGACTGTAGAACTAAATAGTTCAATGACCACATAAAAATTAAATCAATAATAAAGAATATCTAAAAAGAAATAAGAAAAAAAAACAGACCTAGCTTATTTGTTAAACACCTTCTAATAAACGAGTGAGGAACAGATAATTCCAATTTTATAGGAAGTTTTCAATATAATAGAAAAATAGGAAATAGTCCTCAATACATTTTATGGTATAGATTTGATATTAAAGACATGCACGAGGGGAAGAACAGTATAAGGAGGGTAAATTATAGGCAAATCTACTTAAATATATTGATCCTAAATAAAATATTAGCAAACTATTTCCACTTATATATAAAAAGATTTTTAAAATTACCAAGCTAGGCATATCCAGGAATGTAAGATTAATATAATGTTAGATAAAAAATTATTAGTATAATTTCTTATGTTTACAGAATAAAGGAAAAAAGAAAAAAAAATACGCTACAGCAAATATCATGCTTAATGGTAAAATATTAAAAGCATTCTTTTTAGAATCAGGAATAAGAAAATATTACCCACTGTCAACACTTCCATTAAACTTCTAGAAGCTAAATTTAAAAAAAATTCTTTTAATAAAATAAACTAAACGGTATGGGGATTGGAAAGCAAGAAACAAAATTTTTCTTATTTACAGGTAACATTAATCTTTAAAAATGAATCTGAAAGCAATTTTTCTGAATTAGTAGAATTTGGCAAAGTTGACTTAGCAGACCAGAGAAAGCTGAAATCTAGACTGGCAGCTTGGGAAGCCCAGACTCAAGATGATTTAAATCAAATTTCTCCAGAAAAGCCTGGGACTTGTAGGCACAATGTCCCTCTGAAGATGGGTGTTCTGTTAATGCTGAAAACAGGAGAGCTAAAATCCAGGAATTCATAAATGCCCCCCTCCCATCCTTTCCTCCATCTAAAACAACTGAGTCACTGCTTCTTCTCCACCCTGCAGAAGACCAGAGGTTTAATTCTAAAGAGGTTGAACTCCAGGACACCAGGAAAAGCTGATCACAGGGGTTTCATTCTGAAAAACAGAGAGATCAAATAAAAATCCACAGTAAAAAATGTTCCTCCAGTTTTTACTGTATTCAATGCCAGAATTACTCTGAAAGAATAAGCAGCTAAGACTACAAAGAGATGAAAGTAATCATTCTTCGAGGGCTGTCACAACTCCTGAAATGTGAATATGTAGGGAATCCTCAATTCAGCCATTCAAGAAAAACATTGCCTTAGTGGCTACTATGTGAAAGAATGGCCCTAAGTAGAATAAATACAAGAAAGAAACAGTTCCTTGGTCTCTCAAGAGGTGATTGCTGGAGGAGATGGGGAGACATTACACAAATACACAAATATTAAATCAATATGATTATAATAAGTGTTCCATTGCTGACCAAACATTCTGGTAAGTATTTTGTTATGTTTCGTATACGTTTTGTATATAACAATATATTTACCAACTGTCATGGCATGGATATCAACCAATCAGAATAAACATCCGCCGTGAATGATCCATTTGGCCATTCCATTGCCTCCCAGCTAAATAGCGTCACTGAATATAGCAATAGCCTCCCACTCAAAGTCTGATTATTTCAGTTTTATTATTAATATTGGCAAAATTAAAAGAGGTCTCTTAGGGAGCATTTTTGTCTAAAAGGCCATATCTGTGCTAATAAAAACAGCTGAATTGTAATGCCATCCTTGAGGTCAGGTGACATGCCATTCTATTTAAACCCAATTCACTCAACTGATTTACTGTACTTGTAGGATGGGTGCAGCTGAAAAAGGAACAGTAGAAACAATCATCAAACCCTGGAGTTTTAGATGACTGAACAATTCTGCAATGCTCATTGTATTTTACATAATGTTAAAATTATTATTTTAGGGTGTAGGGATGAGAGTCAGCAGTCAGCAAAATGTTGAATGTAACTTTTTGAGATGACAATATTAAGACCTGGAGCTAGTACAGAAGTTTTTCTCCCTCCGTAACTGCAGGATTCAGGGTCTTAAATTTGGGTTTGGAAGTGAGAAAGGGTAGGGGTCCTGAAAAGGGTTTAAAGAAATCACCTACAGAGTGGAGGTTAAAAAAGAGAGCTCTATGTGTTTTGAATTCTTCGAGAGTATCTATCTTGTACAAAGCAGCCTTTTTTCTTTCCTCACTCTGCTCTTTCTGCCCCCCTTGTGCTCTTTCTCTCTCCTATCCCTCATTCCAAACTTCAAGGTGACCTCCTCCTTGTGGTGGGTAAATGATGTATGAGAGGGACCACCCGGCTGGGCCTACCACGCTGCAAGTGCCACCCGGGTCCGGTAGGGTTCAGGAAGGCCCCCCCATTCAGAACGCTTTGTATTTTTTGTTACAATTGTTCTCCCAGCACTGGATGAAAAACATGGCATGAACAATAGAGCTGTGTGAGATTTAAAATATCTGAATACATAATAATTTCACCCAGCTTTCGGAAAAAACTATAAAGTAAATAACAAAAACCACTCCGCAGAATGTGTGAACCTAAATTTTCGGTCACTTTGGAAGCATTTTCTTCTTTTTCTGGCTTTTTATTATCTAGGCCACTTGGCAATAAAACCGCATTTAATTATACATAAACGTGAGAACTCTGGTGGGAGAATACGGGTTGTGATCTAGTCAGAACTAGTTTGAGGCCAGAAATTGTTCATTCTCGATGCCCTCATTCTTATCTGCTTTTCCTCTATTTACTTTGTACCCTTATTTTCTCCTGCAGTTTTTCTTTCTCAACTTTTTATTTTGTAGATGGTCTTTATTTTCTGTTCCCCTTCATTATTTTTTCTTTTAAAAGTCCCACCTTTACTAAGGTATAAGCAGTTTCCTTGCAGGAAAAAAAAAAAAGACAGAAAACTATTTTGTTACTGTTTTCTTCAGGAAATAATGATCCAAAATTAGTTTTTTTTTCCCTCCAGTAATGTAAATTGTACTCACATTAATGAGATCACATTCTATAGTGGAAGGTACATTTTAGGGAAAATATGATAAAACATGCTCTATTTAAACCTAAAGCTTTTTCTGGAAATGCATCGTGGGCTTCATTTGAATAATATTTATCCTATGAATCTGTTGCTCGTTACAGATTTTGAGAAAGTACCCTCTTCTTCCTGTCAGTGGCAGGCAGCATTTCTTTAATTTTTTTTTCAGTAATATTGCAGTACTCCAGTACTCATTTTAGAGATAGATGGATTTTTTTTTCCCCTCATAAAGAAGAACATTGTGGGGGAAAAAACGCTGGATGTGATTTCAAAAAATGTCAAAATATGTCAAACGCAGATACCACTCAAGGGTTTCATTAACTGAAGCTTTGGTGATAAGTGTCATCTTGTCAAAGACCCACCCATCTCTTCCAATACATTACCAAATGTACTAATTTCCTTGCCGAGCTTGATGTTTATTGTATAGCTGAAATTGAAAATGGTCGGTAATGGAGTGAGCTTCAATCCAAGACCAATTCTGAATCTAAATTACTTGCTTCTTTCAATAGCATCGACAGAGGAGAGCTTTATGCACCTTGTACCTAATCAACCCTTACTGTGACCCTAAATTCAGCAGTCTTCAGAGATTAATAATAAAATCCTCAGTTCAAACAATTATTTGCCCTGAACAAGTTGCCCATTTCTTATGCTGAGAATGAAAGAATGTGACATTATTTTTTAAAAGCTCTGCATGTTGTGGCCCAGCATTTATTTTTGATCTCTGACCCCTCCCCCATGCAGCCTGATTGCAAATCCCACATGCTTACTTGAATATTTCGGGGGGCGGGGGGGAGTTGTGAGGAGATTTCTTTGTTAGCATTTTAACACGCCTGTTCTCATTCCATATCCCCTTGCAGTTGTGATTTTCATAAAGTAAACAAGATACATTCTATCGATATATATTTCTAACATTTAAAATATAGAACTCTATTGATCATGGAAAGCATGGTCTAATTCTGGCTTTATACAAAACTACTCAGAGTCTCTAGAAACTGAAAACGAACTCTCTGGAAAAATCAACTATATTTCTCAAAAAATCAAATTCAGAGAATGTGTTATTGAGATACAATCCATAAATAATCTTTCAGTAAAATGTTTTTTTAAAAAAAATTCCATTCCATTGGCAGTGTAGCTTATAGCCCTTGAGTGAAATTATCTGAGCAATATCAGATTCTTTTACTCATCTTTACAATGAGAAATATTCATACATTCATATTCAATGCCAGAGTTTTTTTATTTGGTATCTTTAACTTCATTATGTCCAATTAGTATTCATTAGTGTGGTTATGATGTTAGAAAGGCTCAATCCATGCTCTTCATAATGTCAGGGAGTTAGGGAAAAGCCCTGAAACAAAACAATAAAGGAAATATTTAGACATCCTAAATGGCTTCTTTGATTCATCAGCAAAGGTCGGTCCTATGTCCAAGATCCTGCTGGGGGGTGGGAAGCGACCAATGATGGCTTGCTGCCCTAGAAACTCTGCCTGATATTGTCAGCATTTCCTCCGGCTATCTGCTTTTGGAGGGAAACTCTCCCTAAGGACTGCCCTGGTTTACAGAATGAGAGTCTCCAGAAGATTCTTCTGCCTTTTGAATGCATTTTTTAATGCCCAACAGCAATAATGGCCATCTAAGTATTGATTATATAATATGTCTGCTGAGGTGGCAAGTACATTATTGTTGCAAGAGGCTGAGAGGATGAGAAACTAGGTTATCTATGAACTCTCTCAGCCACTGAGCATTTCTTCCAGCAAGGGTCAATATACAAAGCTATCTTTAGACCTTATTTTACTTTATTCTGTGATTGCAATTGATGGCTAATACAATGAGATGGCCAGAATGTTCCAAGTCCTTTGAAAACAGCCTCATGTTTACCATGAAATGGGCATAATTAATTCATCGCCACATGAAGACAATAGTCTTATGGAGATCTGCTGCATGAGGAAAGCTAGGAATTGCCCAGGGTGTTGCCCTATTAGAGTACCCAGATGCTAATTAGCAGCAGTGAATTGGTTAAGTAGACGTTGAAAGGCAGTTGGGACATAATCTAATACTTTTTCTTTCATCCAAAAAAATACAATAGATGATATATAGTAAGTCTGCTGTGTATAGTAACAGCAATAAGGGCACAGAGCTTTTATTATAAACTGAATCACATCCCCTGTGTGGGGACACTAGACAGCCTATCGTGTATTAAGAATTCAGCTGAGATCACAAGCTTGCCTCACCTAAACCTTCTGTGATGTGATGAGAATGACTTTTGGTTACCATACATCAAAGAGGGTCTAACAGGCTAAACAGTGATTGATCCATTCTCCTCTTTCAAGTCCTCTCTTCAAAAATAGCTTTAAAGCAATCATCTAATAAGTGTCAGAATAGAAGATAGAAAATGTTAGTACAAGCACTAGGCATATGTCTACACTAGCTAAATTTTCTGCAGGATGTTCAATGACTGAACAAGGTTTTTAGAGTAAATGCTATCATCTAAAAGAGGCAAGAAAAACCAAGTGGACTGCCATTGATATGGAAACAATGCAGAGATTTAAAACGATTTAAGGCAAAATACGATTTGCTCGACTAGCAGATAATTCTGTTAGAAAACTTTTGGAAAAATTTTATTTATACACAAAATCTGGTATAGATTAGCTTCTTGCTTATGCACACAGAAGCAATCATATTTTCACAATATTCATTCACAAAAATGCATTTATTAAGTTTCCTTATAAGATGAAAGCTGAGTTAAAGGGACCAACCATGTGAATGACTCAGTATGGTGATCATTAGAACTGTTCACAAATATTCTGATTCTCTTTCTCTTCTTTGTTTCCTTTAAAGTCAGTCTGGCTATATGACTTGCTTTGGACAAGGAAATGTGAGACAAAGTGACCCGTGTCACATCTGGGTGGAAGTGTTAAGAGGTAGTAGAATACTTGACACATCTTGTTTCCTTGTCTTGACTGTGGAATCAGGTGTCAAGATGAGTGAGTATTATGAGCAGACCTCCCTGCCAACCTGCACTGTACATGTAGCATGAGCAACAAATAAACCTGCACTGTGTTAAGCCACTGAGATCTTGGAGCTGTTTGTTACCACACCGTGTCACCCTTATTCATTGAGGCAACCATATTTTTTAAGTACACACTGTATGCCAGGCATAATACATGGGGATAACAAATAATTGCTGATTGTGGTTTAATGTGCTACCCTTTGTTACCTCTTTGCTAAATCCCTGAGGTGTCCATGACTAATATGGCTGCTTTAATATAACTAATCAAGATAAATTGATCTAAGATTAGTGATGTTTTGACTTTTTTTGAATGAATGGCATTATTTCAAAGGACAATATATTGGAGAAAAGAATAGACTTGTTTCAAAAAACCCTGAGATTTCTCGTATTGGCCAAAAATCCTATTCTTAACTCCTACAATCCATCCATTTCCCAACCAAGTCAGACACTTTCCAGGTATGTGCTCTTGGCTCTGGCTGTCCCCTGCACCTTGAACACTTTTCTTAGTCCCTTCTCATCCTTCAAAGACCAGTTCAAATGTGTTCCCTTCCATGGAATTTTCCTTTCTCTGCCTCTCCACAGCATCAGGTGACATATCTCTACTTAGCATTTAGTTCAATCTACTTTACATCGTGATCGTTGTTTACATGATATAGCTTCCTAGACAAGAGTGACACTCCCCCTGCCCCCCTTAAAGCCTATACATTCATTGTGAGTAAAGGCTTTGTTTTATTCTGTTTTATACTACTTTATGTATCTCCAATCTTACTCTCCTCCCCACAGCTTAATACATGTTAATTGATATTTAAATAGATTTGAGAGACTTGTTTGGGTGTGAACATGGATTTCTTAAAACATGTGACAGTCCTGGTTTGGAATATTGAAGAAACAAAGAAACTCTTTCAATTCAAAGGAAGGAGGTTGTGAAGCTGATACTTTTGGCTACTCTTAGGGAATTAGTTCTCTCTTGGCCCAGGACCAAAGCCTGCCTCCTGAACACCCATCACACTTAGCTAATTTCCATTCTCACCAGGGACCAAGACAGAAAAACAAAAGAGAAAGGAAGTAGGCATTTCAGAAAAGTAACCCACCCACAAAGAGCCAGTTGAAAAGGAGAAATGAGGAGAAATGAGAATGGAGTCGGTATTAAAAAAAAAAATCACCAAACGAATGCAGAATTTAAATTACATTTCATTATCTATCTTCTCTGTATCATACCAATAACTCTTCAGACTTGCTATTTCTTCTCAGGGCAAGTCCTGATGCTCAAAGTTTGCTGCCACTCATCAGAAACCCTCAGTGTCTGTGCCGAAGATGTCCAGCCACTATGTTCAGTCCCTCTCTCTTCCCTCCATTTCCCCTTCCTCACTGCACCTCACCATCCATGAGCAAGGACATCTGCTCTTTCCTGAAAATTTAACCCCATGAGAAATAAATAGGAAAGAGAAGCACGTAGTTTTCTCTACTGGTTTTTTATCAGCCATGCTGACCGATTTACCACTCGGTTTCCAACCTTTCATACTTCTGTAAGATAGTAAGAAAATCAATGACTTTGGCTTCAAATGGATGAAGAACTGGATCCTAGCTTTCCCAAAACATGCCCTAAGTACCTCAGAATGCTACTTTTTAGCCTCAGTCTACTAATCTTGTAAAATAGAGTTGATTACGCCTGTGTAAAATGATTGTTGTAAAGATGGGTGGTATAGAATTGTAAAGTCCTTGGCACATAGTTAGTACTCAACAGATCTTACTATTGTTGTTGCTAATAAATATTTCTCAGATATATTTCTTCCTCCTCCTGATCTTCCTGCTACAATGATCTTATTTGTGTCCTAATTATCTCATGTCTAATACCTCTTAAGTGATCTTTCTGAAATTAGAAATCAGAGGAGGACATCTTCACACAAACCCCTTCCACACCTCCAAAACTATGAAAACCCTTCAAGTCATTGTTAATGATCTATAACAAAAAATCTTAACGCTGCAGGAAGGATGCAGCAATCTGGCATCTGTATGTAATCTCATCGCCCATTGTTCCCCTCACTATATCTGTGAGAGAATGTTTTCTTAAAAACTCCTAATGAATCACACCTCCCAAGGTCCACATCCTTGTGTGGTACCTTTCCTCACTGATGCTAGGCTTGGCCATGAGACTTGCTTGGCCACTAGGACATCGGGACATGTAACACAAGCAGAGACCTAATGAGTACTTACACCTTGGGGCTTGCCCTCTGGAAAGTCTGTTGGTGCCATATGAAGGATTGCAGCCTGGTCCAGCCTCTTAAGAATGAATAGCCTCTTGGAGAGAGATGCCCAGCCGTCCCAGATGTCCCAGCTGAGCCTAGCCTTAGCCAGCCTTGCAGTTAAATGCAGCTGTATGAGTGCACCCAGGCAAAGCTTGCAAAAAAGTGTCCAGCCAACCCACAAATAATGAGAAATATTAAAAGCATTTGCATTTTAAGCCATTATGTTTCAGAGTAGTTTATTACACAGCAATAGATAACTGATACAGCTCCAAAATAATGAGCAACTGTAGTTCTGTGAAAACATCATTTTTTATTATATCCCACATTTCTTTGCAAATACTGTTTCTTATGTTTGTAATGCCCTTCCCCCTTGTCTATTACTCTTTGTATCCCACTATATGCAGCAGAGAATTGTGCATACTAAGTGTTCAATAAAAGTTGAATAAATATATTTAAAAAGTCAAAACATGCCATAAAAACCTCCAAAGGTATACACCAAATGTACCATTGCTCTGACTGGAATTTTAGATAGAAATGCATGCATATTGCTGCTTTTATGAAGAAAAATAATGGTTTATATGCAACTACACACACATAATCAAAGCTACCAAACAAAATGTTTTAGCTTAAAAAGAGACTTAGATTTTAACACAAATGAAACATGTTCTTTCACCTACTAAATTGGCAACTTACAAATTATAATATCCAGTGCTAGCAAAGATGTGGCAGAGTAGTACTCATACTTTGCTGATGCCAGGGAAAATCAGGATGAAATTTGGAAGACAAATTCTGGTACATGTATTATGAGCCATAAAAATACAGTTTTCCTTTGACCCAGTAATTTTATTTCTAAGAGCCTAACCCATAAAAATAATCCAAAATATAGAAAAATGAGCACAAGAACATTGAGTAAGGCTTAATTTGTTTTGAAAAATTGGAAATAATTTAAGTTCCCATCACCAGGAACTTGACTCAATCAGCTTTGGTTCATTCATTCATGTGGCCGTTCAAACTAGTTAGTACCTATGAAGATCATCATGGAAAATACAGAAGAGCCAATATTATGAGACAAAAATAAAAATATATAATTGTATGCATTCCATGATTACAACAAAATAAAAATGAAAATGTCAAAATAATTACAAAAAAATATGGGTCATATCCCTATTTTCCCCAGATTTTATATAATTCTGTTTTATTATTATAATTTAAATAGAATTTTTAGGAGACAAAAATAAATAATATACATATAATGCTATATAGGAGTATAGTATTATAGAAACAGTTTTGATGCTAGCTTTCATCTCTACCTGAAACTGACCCCTTATAGTAATTGCTATTACATTACAGAATCCAGGAATCATGGTGCTCCACCATCTGGTCTGTGCTATCTCTTTAATCAATATTTAGGATTTTACTTTGCAGGGGTTTTATGAGTCATTGTACTTTATAGAAGTTTTTTTTAGAAAAGAAAGTAATTTTATGAGAATTATTGATACTCATGCTTGAGACTTTTGCATAGGGCAACAGCTATTTATATTGAGAGCAATTCCTCATGATGGTGGTGAAGCTCTATGTCAGGATGGATTTACATATTCCATTTAAAGAACTGCAGCCTGGAGAGGGATTTCATCTGAGTTCCAGACACATGCCCAAAGAAAATCACTGGAGTGACTCATAATAAGCTCCCAATGACTTCAACTCTTTCTGTAGGTTGGAAGACCTCCAAAATATCTAGCCCTCAGGACTTTCACAAGGTTCAATCACACTTCCAAATATATTTCTACTGACATGATTTGCTTTCATCTCTAATGCAATATGCCTAAAATGGCTCCAACTGACTCTTCTCCTGACTTCTGTGTTTCTGATATCAGTACTCACTATGTGAGTCACTTAAACTCCAAAAGTCAGAAAATTAGTGATACCACTCTCTCCTTCCACACATGAGGGGTCTTGAAAAAGTTTATGGAAAGATTCATATTGTCTTTTAATTCTATTTTCCACAAATCTTTTGGAGTACCCTTGTATATACAATCAGTCAGCAAGACCTGTCTTTCTTGATAATGCTTCTCAGGTCAAAATCCTTCTTTTTGCTTCTCCCTGCCTCCATGTTTATTCAAGTTTACAACTATTTCAGAGTCTCCTAATTGGTCTCTCTGGTTCTATCTCTTCCTCTCTGTCCAATCCTATTGTTACATGAATTTGTCTAGGATGATGAACTGTTCCTCATTATCGACTGGATAACATCAGCTGCAGCATCCAAAGTACTCCATAATTTAGAGCCAACCTACTTTTCTAGCCACATTCTCCAAAGGCTGCCACATTATACAACTCCAAGGGCACTATTTACATTGTAAAATATATCTCCAGTAAGATCCACCCATACCACACAACATGTATGGTGCCACCTGGAGTTGTGCAACACGGCACTCTGAAACTCTATGCTGCCCCTTACTAGCCCCCCAAAACTCTATTCTTTGAAAATGCCATTTCAGCCTCTTTGGACCATCTTTGCCTAGCAAGTCTTGCCCCCTTATTAATACACAAAACAAACTTCTTCTCTTGGAAACCTTTCCTAGTTTCCCCAACCCTTTTCATTTCTGATATCACTCTTAATTATATTTATGATGTTCATGTATTGAAATGTGTCAGAATGAGACAGAAGTGTTATTTATTTATTTTTATATTCATAATGAAATAATTTCTATGTATTTTAACAGCATCTAAAACCAATCTATGGTGATAGAAATAAGAATACGTCTTGCTTTGAGCAGGAGGATTGACTGGAAAGAGGCAAAAGGGAACTTTTCTCCTCAACTTTATTGAGATACACTTGACAAATAAAAACTGTATATATTTAAGGTATACAACATGATGTTTTGATAAACATATACATTGTGAAATGATTACTGCAATCAAGCTAATTAACATCTATCACCACATAGTTAGAATTTTGTTGTTGTTGTAGTAAGAACACTTAAGATGAACTCTTTTATCAAATTTTGAGTTTACAGTACAGTATTAACTACAATTACCATGCTGTAGATTAGATCTCCAGAATTCATTCATCCCACATAACTAAACTTTTTTACCCTTTGACCAACATCTTCCCACTTCCCTCACTCTAGCCCCTAACAACTACCATCCTACTCTCTGCTTTTATGAGTTTGACTTTTAAGATTCACATATAAATGAGATCATAAGTATTCGTCTTTCTGTGTCTAGCTTATTTCATTTAGCATAATATTCTATAGGTTCATTCATATTACATGAAATAACAAGGTTTCCTTCTTGTTAAAGGCTGAGTAATATTCCATTGTGTATGTACCACATTTTCTTTATCCATTTATCCATTGATGGACATTTAGTTGTTTCCATATCTTGGCTATTGCGAATAATGCTGCAATGAACATGGCATGCAAATATCTCTTTGACGTACTGATTTCATTTCCTTTGGATATATACCCAGTAGTGGAATTGCTATATCATACAGGAGTTCTATTTTTAATTTTTTCCGGAACTTTCATACTGTTTTCCATAATGGTCAAACCAATTCACAATCCCATCAACAGTGTGCAAGGATTCTCTTTTATCCACAACCCTGTCAACCAACACTTTTTATCTATTTTCTTTTTGATAACAGCAATCCTAACAGGTATGAAGTGATATCTCACTGTTGTTTTGATTTGCATTTCCCTGATTATTAGTGATGCTGAGCGCATTTTCATATACCTATGGGCCATTTGTATGTCTTCTTTTGAGAAATGTCTGTTTAGGTAGAAGTAGAAATGTCTATTTGCCCATTTTAAAAATTGAGTTAATTATTTTTTGCTAGTGAGTTGTTATATATTTTGGATATAAGCCCCTTATCAAAAATATGGTTTGCAAATATTTTCTCCTATTTCATAGGTTGCTATTTCCTTCTGTTGATTGTTGGCTGTGCAGAAGCTTTTTAGTTTGGTGTAGTACCCCCCATGTCTATATTTTGCATTTTCATGTGCTTTTGGTGTCATATCCACAAAATCATTTTTCAGACCAGTGTCAAGAAGCTTTTCCCCCATATTTTCTTCCATTAGTTTTACAGTTGCAGGTCTTATGTTTAAATCTTTAATTCATTTAGAGTTGATTTTTGTATATAGTATGAGATAATTGGTGTGAGATAAGGGTTCAATTTCATTTTCTGCATGTGAATATCCAGGTTTCTCAACACCTTTTATTGAAGAGACTATCATTTCCGTATTGTGTGTTCTTGGCACCCTTGTTGAATATTAGTTGGTGATGTATGTATGGATTTATTTCTAAGCTCTCCATTGTTCTATATGTCTGTTTTTATGCCAGTACCATACTGTTTTGATTACTGTAGCTAGGTAACTATTTTGAAATAGGGAAGTGTGATGCCTCCAGCTTTGTTCTTGCTCAAGATTGCTTTGGCTATTTAAGATCTTTGGTGTTTCAAATAAATTTTAGGATTGCTTTTTCTGTTTCTGTGAAAAACGTCTTTAGAATTTTGATAGAAATTGCATTGAATCTGCAGATTGCTTTAAATACTATGAATATTTTAACAATATTAATTCTTCCATTTCATTAACGTGGGATATCTTTCCATTTATTTGTGTCTTCCTCAATTTTTTAAATAAACATTTTATAGCTTTCAGTGTACAGATCTTTCAACTCTTTGGTTAAGTTTATTCCTAAGTACAGTCTTGTGTTGCTTAATGATGGGGAGACGTTCCAAGTAATACGTTGTTATGGGATTTTGTTGTGCAAACCTCATGCAGTGTACTTCCACAAACCTAGATGATATAGCCTACTATACACCTAGGCTGTATGGTATAGCCTATTGCTCCTAGGCTACAAACCTAAATAGCATGTTACTGTACTGAATACTTTAGGCAATTGTAACACAATGATAAATGTTTGTGTATCTGAACATGTCTAAACATAGAAAAGGTACAGTAAAAAATGATATACCTGTATAGGGCACATACCATGAATGAAACTTGCAGGATTAGAAGCTGCTCTTAGTGACTTAGTGAGTGAGTGGTGAGTGAATGTGAAGGCCTAGGACATTACTGTACATTGCTGTAGACTTTATAAACACTGTACACTTAAGCTACACTAAATTTATAAAGAATAAAGTAATTGTGCTATAACATTGTGACAGCTACAGCTACCAGGCAATAGGAATTTTTCAGCTTTGTTACTATTACACTAAATTTATAAAGAATAAAGTAATTGTGCTATAACATTGTGACAGCTACAGCTACCATGCAATAGGAATTTTTCAGCTTTGTTACTATGACAGCACCACCATATATGTGATCTGTCATTGACTGAAATGTCATTATGTATCACATGACTGTATTTTATTCTTTTTGTTGCTATTGTGAATGGAATTGTTTTCTTAATTTCTATTTCAGGTAGTTCATTGTGTATAGAAATGCAGTAGATTTTTGTATGTTGATTTTGTATCCTGCAACTTACTGAATTTATTAAATCTTACAGGTTTTTTGGTTGAATTTTTAGGGTTTTCTACATATATAATCATGTCATCTGCAAACAAAGATAATTTTACTTCATTCTTTCAGATTTGGATGCCTTTTATTTCTTTTTCTTTTCTAATTGCTCTGGCTAGGACTTTCAGTAATATATAGAAAATAAGTAGTTATAGTGGGCATCCTTGCCTTGTACAGGATCTTAGAGGAAAAGCTTTCCATTTTTTTCCCATTGATTGTAATATTAGCTGTGGACTTTTTATATATGTCCTTTATTGTGTTGAGATAAGTTCCTTCTATATATATATTGTTGAGAGTTTTAATCATGAATGGATGTTAAACTCTGTCAAATGCTTTTTCTCTGTCCATTGAAATGATTGTGTGTTTTTTCCTTTATTTTGTTAATATAATGTATCACATTGATTGATTTGTATATGCTGCATATGCATCCTTGCATCTCAAGGATAAATAAATCCCACTTGGTCATGGTGAATAAGTCTTTTTATGTACCATTGAACCCTGTTTGTTAGTATTTAATTGAGGATTTTGGCATCTATGTTAATCAGGGATAGTGACCTGTAGTTTTTTTGTGTGTGTGTGTGGCTTTGGAACCAGGTTGATGCTAGCCTCATAAAATGAGTTTGGAAGTGTTCTCTCTTTTTTTGTTTTTGGAAGAGTTTCAGAAACATTTGTATTTATTCTTTTTTAAATATTTGGTAGAATCTGCCATGAAGACATCTGGCCCTGGAGTTTTCTTTATTGAAAGGTTTTTGATTACTGGTTTAATCTCATTTGTTATTGGTCTATTTGGCTTCCTATTTTTCTTGATTCAGTTATAGTAGGTTGTATGCTTCTAGAAATTTATCATTCCTACCACACTATCCAATTAGTTGGCATGTAATTTTTCATAATGGCCCCTTATGATCCTTTTTATTTCTGAAGCATTCATTGGCATGTCTCCTCTTTAATTTCTGATTTTATTTATTTGAGTCTTCTCCTTTTTTCTTAGTCCAGCTAAGGTATGCCAATTTTATTATTTTTTAAATTTTATTATTTTTCTATTCTTTATTTGATTTATTTCTGATCCAATCTTTATTTCCTTTCTTCTGCTAACATTGGGCTTACATTGTTCTACTTTCTCTAGTTTTGTGAGGTTTAAAGTTAGGTTCCTTATTTGATATCTTTTGTTTTTTTAATGTAGGCATTTATTACTCTAAACTTTCCTCTTTGTACTGCTTTTGCTTTATTGTATAAGTTTTGATATGTTGCATTTTTATTTGTATTTATGTAGGGATATATTTAAAATTCTCATTTGGTTTTCTTTTTGACTCAATGGTTGTTTAAGAGTATGTTTTTTGGTTTCCATGTATTTGTGAATCTCCCTGTTTTCTTGCTGCTGTGGATTTCTAGTTTCATTCTATTGTGGTCAGAAAAAGTACTTTGAGTAATTTTTATATTCTTGAACTTGTTAAGACTTGTTTTGTGACCTAACGAGTGATCTATTGTAGAGAATCTTTCTTGTGTGCCTGAGAAGAATGTGTATTTCTGATGTTGAGTGGGAAGTTCTGTATATGTCTGTTAGGTCCAGTTGGTCTATGGTATTGTTTAGTTCTGATGTTTCCTTATTAATTTTCTGTCTGGATAATCTATATAATATAAATACTGGGATATTGAAGTCTCCTATCATTTTGTATTACTATTTCTCTCTTCATTTCTGTCTATTTTTACTTTATATATTTAGGAACTTTGTGTTGGGGGCATATATATTTATAATTATTATACCTTTCTGTCGAATTGACTCTTATCATTACATAATGACCTTATTTGTCTCTTGTGACACTTTTATTTTTCTAAATCACATTGGTTTGGAGTGGATTAAAGCAATCCTTGCACACTGAGAATTCCAGAAGCAAATACAGTATATTGACCTTCTGAAAGCAATAGTAATTTCATGGCTCACATTATGGTAGACTGTCCACCCATGTCAACTCATTTATCTTTGTAGCTTCTACTAGAAGGACTTATCTAAATAAATCTTTATTGGTAGAAAGAAAGATGATAGAGAAGAGGGAAAGAGGTAGAGGAAGGAAAAGAATGACAAATATACTAATATTCCCACAGTTATAGGCAAATGAAGAAAAAAAAAATGTAACGTAAGAAGAGGAAGGGTGACTTTTCAGAAAAAAATAGCAAAAATCAAATAATATCAATATTTCTATTCTTAAACAAAGTTCTAAACCTAATTAGATTTAAGTGAAATAATAGGTGTTGTGAATACCAACTATACATATGTAAATATATTTCTCTATTATACATCAACAGCTTTATAACATTTGAAAATTGAATAATCAGGTTGATTTTCTAAGTGTTCCAACATTTCTCAAAAATAAAATTTACACTTCCCAGTTTTAGCTTTGTTACATATCTCATTTAATAGAATTTTTAGGCTAGAACTATCTGTTTTGCAAGTTGCTAATCTGACCACGACACTGAACAGATGTGTTGTGACAATTGTTGACTTGAAGCCTATTTTGTCTGATATAAGTATAGCCACACCTGCTCTCTTTTGATTGCCATTTGCATGAGATATCTTTTTCATCCCTTCACTTTCAGCCTGTGTGTGTCCTTAAAGCTAAAGTGAGATAGTTATAAGCAACATATTGTTGGATCTTATGTTTTTATCCATGCAGCCACTCTTTTTGATTGAAAAAAACCCCTTTTTGATTGAAAATTTAATCCATTCATATTTAAAATGGTTATTGATAGGAAGGACTTAACTCTTGTCATTTTGTTTTCTTTTTTTTCTGTTTTGTAGTTCTTTTACTCTTTTCTTCCTCTCTTGCTATTTTTCTTTGTGATTTTTTTTTGCAGTTGTATGCTTTGATTCCTTTCTCTTTCTCTTTCTCTTTTGTGTACCTACTAGAAGTTTTACCCTTGTCCTTGTTATGAAGCTTACATAAAACATTTCATAGTTCTAATGGTCTATTGTAATCTGATAATGACTTGACTTCAATCACATAGAAAAACTGGACACTTTTACTTCTCTTCGGCCACATTTTATGTTATTTATGTTATAATGTACTTCTTTTTATATTGTGCATACATTAACAAATTACTGTGTCTAAAGTTATGTTTAATACTTTTGTCTTTTAACTTTTACACTGGAGTTAAGAGTGATTTACACATTGCCATTACAGTATTAGAGTATTCTGAATTTGAGTATATGTTCATCTTATGAGTGAATTTTATACTTTCCTATGTTTTCATGTTACTGATTAGCATCCTTTTGTTTCAACTTGAAGAACTACCTTTAGGATTTCTTGTAAGGCAGGTCTAGTGGTGATCAGCTCCCTCAGATTTTGCTTATGTGAGGAAGTCTTTATCTCACCCTCAGTTCTTAGGGATAGCTTGGCTAAGCATAGTATTCTTGGTTGGCATTTTTTCTTTCAGCGCTTTGCATATATCATCCCACTCTCTTAGCCTGCAAGATTTCCTGAGAAATTCACTGGTATCTTATGGGGATTTCATTAAATGCGATGAGTCGCCTTTCTCTTGCTGCTTCCAAAATTCTCTTTTTCATTGACTTTTGATAACTTAATTATGTCTTGGTGTTATCTTCTTTGGGTTGGTCCTGTTGGGAAGCTCTGAGCTTCATGGACCTAAATGTCCATATCCTTCCTTAGGTGTGGAAAGTTTTCAGCAATTATTTTTTTAATAAGGCTTAAATATGGTTTAAATAAGCCTTCTTCTCCTTTCTCTCTTTTCATTCTAAAGCTCCCATGATGTGTATTGGTTTGTTTGATGGTGTTCCATAAATCCTGTAGATCTTCTTCATTCTTCTTTATTCTTGTTTTTTCTCTCTCTCCTGACTAGGTAGTTTCATATGACTTCTCTGTAGCTTTACATTGATGTCTGTGCACTTGAAGAAGCAAACACCTCTTCCTGATTTTAGCGACTGGTTTCTGCAGGTTTTAACTTTCTTCTGCCAGGTTAATGGACTGATAGGACTACTTCTGGTATCACCGTTAAGTTAGGAATGGAACCTGGTCTTGTGGCTGCTGCTGTGTCCTGAGTAGGGTCTGTGGTTGCCAGGCCTGTTACTGGGGGCAGAGGCAGGTGTGGTTTCTGCCTAATCCCCAGGGAGATGGAACTGCCTCCACGACCACAGTCAAGCAGCACTGGAGCCAGACAGAGGGCTCTTTGTGGTTTTCCAGTTAAGTCTACAGAAAGAAGTCCTGTTGCCTGGAGTATGAATGAATGTGGCTCCCACAAGGTCCCTAAGCAGGCTCCTATTGGGCCCCTTGGCAGGTAGTAATGTCTCTGAGCCATGCTAAAATGGGCTAAAGCCAAGTCACAGATCATTTCAGGGTCTGCAGTTGGGTCTGAGGCTGGTGGGCATGTTACTGGGAGTGCCACAGGTGTGGCTCTTGTCATGTCCCAGGGAGGGCAGTATCACCTCCAGACTGTGGTAGAGCAGGACTGAAGCCATGTCACAGAAGTGCTTTTGGATCTACAGTTGGGTCAAGTTTGGGGAGCCTATTACTGGGAGCACAGCTGGGTATCTTTCCTGCCAGTTCCCTTCAAGCAGGATTGCTCCTGGACAATGGCAGAGCAGGGCTGAAACCTGGAGCCAAGTTATAAGGCTACTTTAGAGTACACAGCAGGGACTGAGGGTGGGAGATATGCTACCAGGGGCATGGATATCTGTTGCTGGGCTTCTCAACAGGGAGGACTGACTTCAGATCACAGTAGAGTGAGGCTGGGGCTGAATCATAGGGCCTCTTCAGGATCTACAGTTAGGTCCAGGGTTAGCAGGCCTGTAATTGGCGCCACAAACAGGCATGCCCTCACTTTAAACACCAGTCTCTAGTCCCAGGTTTCTACCTCTACTTCTGACCTACTGGCTATAAATTGGGGGTTATTGCGACTCCCTCCTCAGATTTGATAGTTTGCTAGAATGGCTCACAGAACTCAGAAAGTGCTTACCTTACTATTACTGGTTTATTTTAAAGACTACAAATGAACAGCCAAGATGAAGTGGTACATAGCAAGGTCTGGAAATGTGCTGAGCAAGGAGCGTTCACCCTTGTGGAGTTGGAGTGTACCACCTTCCCAGTATATGGATGCATTCACCAATCAAGAAGCTCTCCAAACCCTGTTAGGGGGTTTTATGGATGTTTTATTACATAAGCATGATTGATTAAATCATTGGTCACTGGCAATTATCTCAATCTCCAGCTCCTCTCCTCTTCCTGGAAGTTGGGGTTGGTGGATGGGGTGGGGGGAGTACAAGTAGAGCTGAAAGTTCCAATTTTCTAATTGTGTCTTGGTTTTTCTGATGACCAGCCCCCATCATGTGAAGCTATCTAGGCCCCCCAGCCACCATTCATCTCATTAGCATACAAAAGACACTGTGGGGGGAGTACAAGTAGAGCTGAAAGTTCCAATTTTCTAATTGTGTCTTGGTTTTTCTGATGACCAGCCCCCATCATGTGAAGCTATCTAGGCCCCCCAGCCACCATTCATCTCATTAGCATACAAAAGACACTCATCACTCCAGAGATTCCAAGGGTCTTAAGAGATATGTGCCAGGAACCTGAACAAAGACCAAATATGCATTTCTTCTCATGCCACACAGGGTCACAAAGAGATGCAGCAGCTGAAGTCAGATCTATATCCAAGTTTCCAGATTTCTCTTCAAATCATTCTTTGCTGATTTCTCATATTCAGATCTTATAAATGAAAAACAAGTACACATTTAAATGTTATTAATTTTTAAATTGACTAAAACCTTAGCAACTTAGTTAAGGAAATTGATGGAAAGTTTGCATAAAGGTGGTAGAAGAGCTGGAAATAATGACTACTGGAATTTAGCACCATTTATCTGTTAATTAATATCTTTCCTCTGTAAAAAATAACAAGTGCTGTAGCATTGAGCCTGGGTCCTGTTGGAAAGAGGAGGGCATGGACAATCATTGATGTAGGGCAAGAAAGTGGGGACAGACACCTGGAACTGGAGTAGAGGAAAGAGGTGGGGGCAGGCATTCTGGAGCTGGGTTTGTTTGTACTTTATTTTAAAGCCACTCCTACTGTTGTCATACTTATTCTATCCTCCTTTCCCCTACTCATTTCTGTCGAGAACTTGTATGTACCACTGCCACTAACACCCTTCAGACACTGGGAGTTCTTTGAGGTGAGAGATTCTGTCATCTATATCTTTGAATCCTCTTTGAGTCTTGTTGATGATGGGTAGGTGGATGATGGATGGATGGATGGGTGGATGGATGGACAAAAATGGAATAAATACTGGTAGAAACTCAGAGATAGTAAGAAAGAAAAGCACAGCAACTTATTTTTTTGCCAAGTGGATTCAAGCATATATTAGAATAACTTTTCAGAGATACCTTGGGTTCATTTTATTTTAATATCCTTTAATCCAGATATTACCCACTGAAGGCCCATGGGCTAAATTCAGTCTAGGCACCTGTTTTGTTTGCCCTTGTCTTGCTGGCCTAGTGTTGAATAAACAATGAAATAAATAAATTTATATTATGTTGACTACATTGCCAACATATAAAAATTCAGAAATGTATCATCTTTAAAGAATCCAGATTTTTCTGGAAAACTCATCAACAATGGGCTCATATTTTCATTCCCTTTTCTAAAGCTAGGTGATCATGCCAGTTGTCAGGCTCTTTTACCTGCCCATAATCCTGCACCAACTGGGCTGATTGTTGAGCTAGGGCTGGGTCTGGAGTTCCCAGACCCCTCAAGCCCGTTCCAGACTGGGTCACAAACCTTTTGCATGCCAAACTGGGTCCCCAGACCCTTACACGCAGGTCTATGAGCTAGGTAACCAGCCAAAAGGTCCTTGGAAGCCATTGGTTTGGAAAAGCATGGCTGCCCAGGGCGGACGCCTGTGGCCAACGCCTGCCTACTTCACTAAAACTCCTCCCTCCCTCCTTCTCTCTCTCTCTCTCTCTCTCTCTCTCTCCCCCCCTCTCCCTGAAGAACACAAGAATAGCAATGAAACTAAAAATATATATTGGCCTACCCCCCCCACACACAATTTGCTTACAAAAGATGCTGAACCACACCCATCTGGACCCGAGGCGAGGACCCTGACCAAACTATTCTATTTTC